>NW_017689310.1:0-639 GCF_001879085.1 Nicotiana attenuata
AAAGGTAAACTCTAGCAGACTCAAAAACAACTATGAATACATTAAAGCTCCTGGTGCCCGCGGGACATCGTTCGGTCTCGCCGCGGGCCTATATGCAAGTTCCCCTTGGAGTCTGTCTAGGTCATTCATTATCTGCTTCACAAATATCATGACTGATGCAAAGAAGGTGGTACGGGTCATGTTCTCGCACATCTGGCATTTCCGGGTAATAGAATGAGCAACGGTTAAGATTTTCTCTCGGATTCTTCCTTTCTCTTGAAGCAACAGCCCTATCTGCTGGGCCCTAGCCTCCAAAGTCTGCTCAAACGCCTGGCTTTGTTCCCGGAGTTGCTGTAAGTCCATTTCTAACTGTGCCAATGCCCTGTAACAGTGTTCTCTCTCGACTTTGAAGTCCTTTGCCTGTTTAGTCATTCGATTTTCTGCGGCAGTGACCTTTTCCTTTAATCTTGCGACCTTACTGTCATATTCTTCTTTTAACTGCTTAACCATGCGAGCCCGTTCTTCTGCACTTTTAGCCAATTGCCTCTGGACCCCAACTAATTCTTTTTCTGCCTTGTCGAGTTCAAAACTGTAATCATTCACCTTTTGCCTTAGATTTGCTATCAGCTTTGTATCTTTGGCACTTCTGACGGGGTTGTC
>NW_017689310.1:4463-5857 GCF_001879085.1 Nicotiana attenuata
GTCCAGATTTTAGTTTGAAACTCAATGAGTCGACAGACCCCAAACCAGACTTGATTTGAACCCAACTTCAAACCATTTCTACTCCAAATGAAGCAGCATAATTTCAAAAGATCAAAACCTCCAAGCTCAAGCAGAATTCCCAATGGAACAGTAAACTAGAAATCCCTTTTTTTGTTTGAGTTTCTCTGATTTTTATTAAGCTCTCTTTTCTCTCTTTAGGTCTCAAATTTTAGGCCCTCTCCTTCGATGTGAAGAAAGGGTCTTTATATAGGCAGTCCCATCCCAAGCAAGCATTTCTCATTTTGCCCCTCTCAAACCACTTTGTTTTACCCTTTTAACCCTAAAAAGAATCTGAAAACTGACTCACGTTTTTTCACACATCCTAGAGCCTTCTTCCCTAACAGAATTGATTCTCTCAATACTTAGAATCCCTGAATTACCCTTGTCCCCATCAATTATTACAACCTTTACCTGACCCTTAGAGCCCCCCATAGTTTCTAATAACTCAAATGTCCCCCACCCCCAAACTTCTTTTGTTTAACTAAGACCCCTGTAAACTCTAAACATTTACAAACTAAGCCAAACAATTTTTGATAGAGATTGTTAAGCAAATCGAATCTAATGGCATTAACTTCTAAAACTTAAAAGGTGCAGTGAAAATCAGAAATAAATCAACACTAGAACAATTAGATACAATTAGCAAAAAACAAACAATAAATAACTCAAGATCTAACTATGGAAACAAATAACATCTAGGGAATCAAACACTACGACTGAAAAAATTTCCCAAGATGGATAACCCTAACTGAGGAACTAATCCTCTAAAGATTCTAACGAATGATTCAATCCTGCCTAACTAGTTAACATCACTAATTAAACACAAGAAAACAAGGACTAACAAACAACTAGAGCCAACTGAACAGAAACAAACAAGAAGAAGAGAAGCAGAGGAGGAGAAATTAAAGAAAGACAGGAAGATGAAGAACCAGCAAGGAATAAAAAGAAAAGGTACCTAGGGTTTTAAGTTTTGCAGGCCTTCAATCTTGCACGGAGTCTGGTGATCTTGAACTAAACCAAAACTAACGCCAATCGATTGTTCTTGCCAAGAACTATCGATTGTCGTGACTTTTGACTCAAATAAAGCCCTTAGCCTTGAAGAGGAAGATTTTAAGGCTTGGTCTTTTCTTTCAAAGTTTAGATCCAAGATTTGAACACATGGGTGAGGGTTTTTGGGTAATTGATGATGGATATAGGGCAATGGAGGTGTAGAGGGACTCAGGGTGTGATTTTGGTTGCCATTGGGGTTGTTTTGAGTCGTCGCCGCCGGCGGGGCTTGACGGAGGGTTTTCAGGGTGCGGCGGGGTCTCTAGGGGTTTTGAGGGGATTGAGGGGCG
>NW_017689311.1:0-751 GCF_001879085.1 Nicotiana attenuata
CACCTAGGCGTCCTCCAACACTAGGATAGATCCTTGTCCAACTGGACTGAACTGAAATCCAACACGTGCGACGGATCACCGTGATACCTCCGGAGCATCGAAACATGAAATACCGGATGAACTCCGGCCAAGCTGGGAGGTAGGGCAAGCTCATAGGCAACCTCCCCAACTCGCCTCAAGATCTCAAAACGGCTAATAAACCTCGAACTCAGCTTCCCTTTCTTTCCAAACCTCATGACGCCCTTCATAGGAGAGACCCGAAGCAGAAGCCGCTCACCAACCATATATGAAACATCACGAACCTTCCTGTCTGCGTAACTCTTCTGTCTAGACTGGGCTGTACGGAGTCTGTCCTGAATCACCTTGACCTTCTCCAATGCATCCTGAACCATCTCTGTACCCAATAGCCTGGCCTCACCCGGCTCAAACCAACCCACCGGAGATCTACACCTCCTGCCATATAAAGCCTCATACGGCGCCATCTGAATGCTGGACTGATAACTGTTGTTATAAGCAAACTCCGCCAATGGCAAGAAATGATCCCAAGACCCTCCGAACTCAATCACGCACGCACGGAGCATGTCCTCAAGAATCTGAATAGTGCGCTCGGACTGTCTGTCCGTCTGGGTGTGAAATGTTGTGCTCAACTCCACCCGAGTGCCTAACTCCTGCTGTACAGCTCTCCAGAACCGCGATGTAAACTGAGTACCTCTGTCTGAAATGATAGAAACTGGAATACCATGCAAACGGA
>NW_017689311.1:4265-5857 GCF_001879085.1 Nicotiana attenuata
TATATATATATATATGGGTATGACGTGGCTCAATCCCGTCTTTGTACAGTTATATTTCTATTAGAGGTCTGTAGACAGTATGTCTAGTTGGGTTGTATGTGGCCTTGTCGGCTTTCAGTTTTGGATGTATAGCAGTCTATAGCAGCCTTGCCGGCATGCCCACTGTATTCTGCATGTATACGTACATACGCCTTGTTGGTAGGTTTTCTTCATGTATGTTATTTTCGTAATGCAGCAGATGTTATTCAGGTCCGCATGCTTAGGGGTGTTTGACAGGTAGGACTCAGGCACCTGTCGCGGCCCATCGGTTTAGGTCGTAACAACGGCCACCTCACTCGGGGATTGACACTTCGAACAAGTTCGAAGTATAATTGAGAAACTAGCCCAAGAGGCAAATCTCAAGTTAAAGGCTACGGCCAAACTAACACGGTTCGGAGACGTCCGAATTCCGTAATAAAACAGGCCTTCTAATATTTTCACAAAGCCGGTTAAAAAGGCTACCCTCGGCAAAATTACAAAGGTTTTCTAAAACATCAACCCTCAAAAATCTTAAGGGGTACAAATTGTTCGAACTCTCGAACAAGCTTATGCTAAGGCATAACAAAGTAAAGGGTTTCGATAACATCAACCCTCGAAAACCCTAAAAGGGTACCCGATTGTTCGTACTCTCGAAACAACCTCATTTCATGCTAAGGCATAACAAAATTTTTATATGATTAAACTTTTTTAAGCCGAAAAGGGAAAAAATCCTTTACTTTTGAGGCCATATCAGCCTAATTCAAGAGCCTAAGGGTCATTTTATTTTTTGAGTTCGAGAAGTCGTCCTCATTCAACTAAAACCTAAGGGTAACCCTACTTCGAGTCCGAGCAAGTACTCACTCGATTACAAAGATTACATTAGTCCGACTTCGATCAAATTGCCTAAGACTTGTACTCATGAACAAAATTATCACAAGGCATGGACAAAACAGAATTTGCATGAGGCAAAAATTGAAATAAAGACAAGTAAGAGAGAAAAGAGATCTTTTATATATGAAAATATTTACAAAGATCGACCAGGGTCCACACAAAAAATCAAAAAGGAAAATATCCTAAATGCCTAATTTTCCTCAGGAGCAGCAGAAATGAACTTAGGGGAAGCAGTTAATGGGGGATCGGGGCGTAATTTCCAAAAACGACCGGCCGGGTCGTTACACCCTCCTACACTTAAACATTCGTTCGTCCTCGAACGAGCATAGGGAACATACCTGAAGTAGTGAAAAGATGAGGGTACTGGCTGCGCATATCCTGCTCGGTCTCCCAAGTCGCCTCCTCGGCCGGCTGACCCCGCCACTGAACCTTTACTGAAGCTATGTTCTTTGACCTCAACTTTCTGATCTGCCTGTCCAAAATAGCCACTGGCTCCTCAACATAGGATAGATCCTTGTCCAACTGGACTGAACTGAAATCCAACACGTGCGACGGATCACCGTGATACCTCCGGAGCATCGAAACATGAAATACCGGATGAACTCCGGCCAAGCTGGGAGGTAGGGCAAGCTCATAGGCAACCTCCCCAACTCGCCTCAAGATCTCAAAACGGCTAATAAACC
>NW_017689312.1:0-742 GCF_001879085.1 Nicotiana attenuata
TTGCCCGAATTCATGAACATGGCATGGGATGCAACAACGTAAAAATTAAAATTGTCTTGAATTCGTTGTTTTGTGGACCCTGAAACACGTAAAAAATGAGGAACGGTCATGGGCAGGATGGTGACTATAGTTTATTAGTTCTATTTTTTATTGACAGGCAAAGTTTTAGGCGGTCTGTGTCCAGGGGCCCAGGCACATAGAGAAGGCGTGGGCTATAGCACACAAAATCTGGGAATCGGGTTGAATTCAGTTTTATGGTCATAAAATGTCAAAAATGAGGAACGGTCATGGCAAGGCGGTGAATATGGTTCCTTAGGTCATCTTCGATGGCCTAGCAAAATTTTGGGCAGTCAGGGTCCGGGTTCGGGGCCCATGCAGAAAGCGTGGACTAAAGCACACAAAAATCTGGTCTGGGGGAGGAATTCTATGTCACGACCCAAAATCCACTAAGGGTCGTGATGGCGCCGGACACCACTGTCAGGCAAGCCAACACTATTTAACTAGAGATTTCTTGCTTTAAATATTTCCGAAATCACTTCTTTTATACATTTAAACAATAAATAATAAGTTCTACTGAATGAATACAAATATCTTTAACAATTTCAAAATACTGAATAATCCCATAGACATCCCAGAACCCGGTGTCACAAGTGCATGAGCTATCTCTAGGAAACAATATAATACAACAACTGCCCGGAATACAAATAGGACAGAAAGTAAATATGGAAATCTGAAAGAGACT
>NW_017689312.1:5196-5857 GCF_001879085.1 Nicotiana attenuata
CTTTCAGCCCATTCCTTTCTTCTTCCAACTCAGCCACACGAGCCTGAAGCCTAGCAATCTCGACATCTTTGGTCCCACATTTTTGAACCAAAGCCCTAACCTTGCTATTCACTGGAGTCTTCACTGATGAACCAGGTTCAATAGGGGCTACACTTAGCAGATAGTCACAGGCCTGGAGAGTCTTGATTCCAAAGTGCTCCTTACTGGAGGCCATTTCCCATTTCTTCAAAAGAACGTTCAGCCTGTCCAGTACAGTTGTTAGAATGAATCCATAAGGAGTAGCATGAGCCTTTGAACCATTGATGACTCTGTCCAGCAGTTTTACTATGAAAGCAGGCCAATTAATCTGCTTACCCCTCACAAGACACTCCATGAGAACCAGGTCCATGTAATTTGCAGTGTGCCTCCTCTCCTGTCTAGGCAGCAGGCACTTGTTCACAAACTCAAAGATCACTTTATGTTCTGGATTCATTTCACTCTTTTGAACAAATCTTGCTTCAGGCACCTCTTCAGCATCCTTTGTATCACAGAAGTTCCTGGTGATTTGGAGTGCTGTGGGCAGATCATCTAGACAAGGCCACGTTTGCCTGGTGTAATCATCATAGCCCTCACTTGGAAAGTCTAGAATCCTGCCCAATTCAGGTGCATCAAACTTCACCTT
>NW_017689313.1:0-5857 GCF_001879085.1 Nicotiana attenuata
AAATTTTGTCCTATTAAACAACTACAACGGGATCTGCAAGAATAGGATATATTTAGGTGACTCCAACTTGAGCACACATATTAGACTCCTACACGGGGGGTAACCAAATCAATGGTGTAAACAGTAGCAAGGCTGTTGTTGAACTGGTAGTGCTGTAAATGAAGCATGGGGTTAAAGCTTTTTGAATTTTATAAAATATGGTAAATTTCATTAATCAAGTACCGAGAAGATACTGCAAAAGTACAACAATTGGAATAGCATTTATTTCAAGTTTTAATGCCTGGAGAACAGAGGCATTTATTTCAAGTTTTAGCAATCAGGAGCCCGCCTGGAAAACAGAAGCATTTATTTCAAGTTTTGAAATCAGGAGCCCGCCTAGAGAAGAGAGACATTTATTTTCAAGTTTTTAGCAATCAGGAGCCCGCCTGGAAAATAAGGGAATACATTTCAAATTTCAGCANAAAAGGAAATTGGAAAGAGCGTTGCAAAACAGAACCTTTTGAACGAGTAGTTGCTTGCCTATGGTCCTTCAAATTAATAGATTCCCTCAGGTTCCCTTCTGAATGTCTGTGGCTCGAGCCAATACTATCTGTTTTGCGTGGGGTATTACTAGAACCTTCTTTCCTCTCAGTTTTTGAATCATAAGAAAATCCATGTGACAACCTCTGTGGTAATCTCCCAGCAAATGAAGGACTACCATCAGGAACACTGGAATCATCATCTAGACTAAAGGGTAAACCATCTTCTTGAAAAGTATCCTCTCTGCTTCTCACAGGATAGCCTTCTGATATAGGAAAACCACCGATTACCCTTTGAGGTCTCCTATCCCTGCCGACAATATCCACACATAAATCAGATCCGAAAGATGAACAATATGTAATAATGAGAACTAGAATTCATTAACTACTTTACCAAGACAGTTCATCTGGCTGCTTCTCTGCAAGAAATGGGTGGTTAAAGAACTCTTCAAATGTCAACCGCTCCACTGTGGATTCATGGATACACACCAAAGACAAGTTTTGAAATTTTAATGAAAAATTGTCAGGTAATGAGAATTCTGGATTTATCATTGTTAAGGTAAATACTGAAAATCATACAAAATCTTCTCTATGTGAAAGGTTCAAAATGGCAAAGCGTGTAGGAAACAATGATACAAGTATACTCAAGAGTGTTTGTGAAAGATTTTATACAGTTGAAATCCAGACCACTCAAATGACATACCTGGATTACGGCGCAGCAATTTTTTACACAAATCTACGCAGTTAGCACTTAAATTTTTTGCATTTGGAGGAAACAGCAATTCGGTGGACTTTAATATGTTCTGGAGCAACTGCAGGAAAGATGGAGGGAGAAAGTTTAGAACTTTGTGTCAAGAATTTTAATATCGCCGATCAAATTGAACTGAAAAAGTGCGACTATAAGAAGTATGCAGAGCTTAGAAAGATATTAAACCTGGATTTGATTGTTTCCAGTAAACGGTGTTTTGCCTGTTACAAGCTGAAACAGGATGGCACCAACGCTCCAGAGATCTGCCTGCGTTTGCAGCCAAAAGTTAATAGGAACTTGAAATGATACTATTAGATTATGGGCGGGAATCATAGAAAGAGTATATCACCTTTGCATCATACTTTTGAAGTTGCATTATTTCTGGAGCCATGTACAATGGTGAACCACATAGTGTTTCAGCAAGGCCCCTGGGCTGCAAAGACCTAACAAAAGAGAGCTGGTTTAAGTCATTATGAATTTTGAATGGACCACTCACCATTTAGGAAACATTTAACCAGTAAGCTAGCAGCTTAAACAGAGGGGAAAGAAGAAGGAAAGAAAATCTAGCACAAGTGTTTTTACTGTAAGATGAACGGCTGGATCTTAAGCCTTTCAAAAGAGGGAAGGGAGGGAGGTACATCAGCAGAAAGACATTTACCGAATGGGCATCTTTACCTTGCAAACCCAAAATCAGCAATCTTCAAGGTGGAGCATTCATCGTTTGAGGATAAGAGGAGATTCTGTTGGATCGAGAAAAAAGGAACAAGTCAATGAATTGACCATTTCCACTTACCAAAGCATGCAAATTCACAAAAAAATTAAAAAAGTATTAGTGTCGCCAATAAATGAAATATTACCAAAGAGACATGCAAGAACTCACTCCTAGAAATAAATCATAAGTTCCCTCAACTAGAATCTACTAATTTACTGATATGAAAACAACATATCTGTTCAAAGAGACTCAACTCCTTTGATGCCTTCCTTTTACCTTTATTATCTTTGTGAAGAGTGTTGTCTACAGCAAATGGTGATTATTCAAAATCTCTGTATGAGACATGCGATTGCTACCTGAAAATGAAGCAACTGCATGCCTCAATTACCTCCGAGTGATAGAGTCATGTGAACCATTTCCAATCTGTGGTTTATGCACTAAAAAACTACCAAATACTTGCCTCCTTTTGATGATTAGCACAATATATGCTAAGTGCCAGGTGGTGCACAAATAACGGGATTGTCCCTTTGCAGCTCACTCGTTTTTTAATATCTTTATGCATAGAAAGCTAGCATGATAGTCATAAGATGCCCATGAATCAATAAGAACTACGACAGAATCACCTGAGCTTTATGAGGAATCAGCAAATTTTAAAGTTTCAGAATAGAAGAGGAGAAGGAAGCCAAACCTGAGGCTTTAGATCCCTATGTATTAGATTGTTATCACGGAGGATTTTTAAACCAGATGCTGCAGCGAAGAAATGAACATGAACATTAATATGTTTTGAGTTCATGTAATAGTAAAAATTCATTCACTCTACATGCGAAAAAAGGAAGTTGGGCAAAAGAAGCTAGAAGATTCAGACAAACCAAGTTGCTGCATAAAATGTTTTGCAGTTGCTTCTGGAATTCTCCCTTGTTGTTGTTGAATGTACATAGAAAGATCACCTCCTTTGCAGTACTCCAAAATAATGTATATTTTTCCCACCTCCTATATCCCATTCATGAGGTTTCATTTAGATCAAAAAGGAAAAGAAAAGATATGTCACAAGCAAAACAACATATCATTTCTTAACAAAGCAGATTCTTAACTCAGCAACATTGTGCACCCAAATGAACACGAAACTTGGACTATAACCTAAGCAAAGTAACAAAGCTGGGCTATGCTCCAGCAGAGTCGCAGATATGGTCTCAAATACGAAGGTCTAGAGTCAAAAACCCTGCCATGGGTAGGCACAAAGCTGAATTTGCTCTCTAGTTCCCATACAACTTACCGAAAAGCTATTCTTCCTGAAGTTCTATGGAGAACTAATCTCATATTCCTTCTAACATGTTTATAGAAACAAAGCTATACACTATCTTTTTGACAGTATGAAGACAACTAAACAGGTAACACATAATGAGCATTTTCTTTATTGAGTTCCTTCTTTCTACAGAAAACATTCACCAAACAGATATTATCTCAAGTCTCGAGCAAAATGAGCATAGAAATCTATACTGCTTAAAGTTCCAAATGCATAAAATATATTATCCCAACAGTCCGTGCATTCAAACAAGCAGTCAGATAAACCTCTATTTCCCCATATTTAAGTTATATACCCCGACACTTTATAGATTTTTTACAGTTCTGCGTAGTCTAACCTATTACAGCAGGTTAATAACATTTTATCAGGTTATTAATTAATGCTTATATAGAAATTTACCTGATTTTGTATACATTTTTTTACACAGTAAGTGCATATAACTTAAACTCTATGTTTCCAATGGCTCCATAGAGTCACATAAATACCTAAATGATATCACTAAGCTACAATTCGAATATTAAATCTAGCATTTCTTCGCAGAAATATGCATAATTCCTTAGTTAACACAAACATATATATATTCTGGAACTGAATTTGATAATACAAAACCTCGATCATGTCGTGGAGGCGAATGATATTAGGATGATTGATCTTCTGCAAAATTACAATTTCGGACTTGAGACTATCCTGAAGCTTATTATTAAGCCGAGCCGTGACGATCTCTTTAATAGCCACTTCGGTTCCGTGAGCTCGGTGCCGAGCATGCCACACCGTCGAGAAAGAGCCGGCGCCGATTTGCTTCCCCACTACATAGTTCCCTACCACACTCCTCCCCCCTCCTCTGCTCATCGATTGAGCCATCAAAACCCTAACCGAATTTCCCAAACACAACCTTATCAGAAAGGTGACTCCACACAACCAAACACGGCCTTATCAGAAAGTCTACAACGGTCAAATTCAATTACGGGAGGTTTTTGAGCTTAGTAATGAACTATGGGTTATGGTGATGGTGGTTGAGCTTTGAAATGATTGAGTATTATAAAAAAGGAAAATTAACGGAGTTAATCTTGATTTCAAAGCTTAAACGTTTTTTTTCCCCTTTCTTTTGGGTGGTATTGGAAGTTTGGTGTTTGCTTAAGGTTATGGTGATTGTGCCGTGCGCTTGGTGAACATATTGACTTGAGGCATACCGGGGAGCGGACGTAATGCGACGTGGTCTTTGCTGTGGAAGCGGACCACCTTAAATATTTTGTTAATAATAATGGGGTGACATCATATTGATCATGAGAAAATAGAGGGCACTTTTTTCTTTAATTTGAATTTGAATCTGAATCATAGGGAGCTCTTTTCTGCAAAATAGAAGATAGGAAAAAATGTACTATTATTTACCCGTAAAACAGTACAGTTAAATTTATAGCGTGATTTATAGACAAACAAATCGATTTGATCCAAGAATGATAAAGACATAAGAACAAAAATAAAATTAATGACTGAAATTAAAGAAAATGACAAGCCTGAGAGCAAAAGTAAATGCAATGATAAAGTTGTTTAGATTAAGCGTAAAATAGTTAATTACAACTTTTATGTATAGAATCTTTCATGTCCTACAATGGTTGTTAATCCTGCTATTTATAGCTATACTTAGGGAGGCAAGATCCTGAAATCGAGCTCCTCTTGAATGAGAATAAAATTTCAGTTGCGTGGGTGCGATAACGGCTGGCTTTGAATGCAGATAATGTATGGGGTCGAATTTGACCGACCACGTCCTGAAGCCAGCACGACCGACCGAATATATGGGAGTCCAACGTAGAAGGGCGACCTAGGAATAACAAGAGGGGCGACTTCATGATCACGTCGGCCCTCTATAGTATGTACTTTATTTCCTGTCTTTTAGTATTCAAGTAAGGATCCTCTATTATATAAAGAGGGGTCCAAGCCTTGTAAAGAGGGGTTCATTATTGGAAATACATTATCTTTCTCTCTTCTCTCTCTAGCATTACCTCTCTCTTACCTCTCGAAGATTATCACCTTCTCTTATTTCTCCGATTTGTACTGATGTTGTCTGATCCTGTACTCAAGATCATCCTAGGGTTTATTATCTTCAACTACGATTTACCCCTTCATCTATATTGATTGATTTGCTTAAAAAGTATTAAACTACTTTTGAGTCAAACAATTTGGCGCCGTCTGTGGGGATTTCGGTAGTCGAAATCATAGTTCACATCTAGGATATCAAAAACAACCATCGTTGTTCTTCAGACCTCATAGAAACTAACAAATGGCAGATAAAGAATCAAGGCTGAAGATGATAGCAGATGTCTCAACCAACCTCATAGGCCCACTCAACGAAGCCGGTAGAGAAAATACCGCGAATGTAACACCAAGTAGTGTACCGGATGGGGAGATCTCACCCTCTTCACTCGAAGATCTAACGACTTTGCATGACAGAGGGACTTCTACATCTGCAGCAAAAGAAACGCCCCCAGTAGTCAAAAAGCTACTAGAGGAATGGTTGACGAACACTCTAAGTAGCATGCTCGAGAAACCACCTCAGGGAATATCAAAGATCCGTCAAT
>NW_017689314.1:0-5857 GCF_001879085.1 Nicotiana attenuata
CTCTCCCTGGTACTGGATCCTTTTCTATACTGCTTGCCTAAACATGGCAAGTCGATCTCACAAGAATCGAACCAAAAATGGTGCAGACCCTTGATTTTTCTAATTATTCCGTCTATGTTCATTATATGCTCTATTGTAAGTACGAATATTGCTATATCTCCTGTTGATTCTTATTTAGCCTAAAACTAGGGTTTACGAATTTTCTTCAAATCGAACTAAAATTGGTTCAAGCCTTTGATTTTGAGTGTTATCTCTTCTATAATCGTCCTATTATGTGTAAGTTTGATTTTCCTTTCTATCGATTTTTCACTTGCCTTAAAAGTTAGGGTTTTCAGATCTTGTTTTCTTAATTAGTTCGATTCACTGTTTTTTGGTGCTATTTGTGTCTCTATTCATCTTTGTGTGTGAATATTCTGTTAACATTTTGATTTCCTAAAAATTAGGGTTTACTTATTTTTTTTATTTTTTCGATTTTTATTTGATTCTGCGTGATGATGCTTCCTTATTTTGTGTTTGATTTACACTTTTTCTTATTTACTGGCTCAATATCTGTCACTATATAAACCCCTCCCTATTCCCCTTTAAGAAAAAGACTGGAAATCATTACAAAAATTCACTAAAAACTGAAGTTACTACTCTTTGTTCTCTCATACTCTTGTTCTATATTCTGATTCCTGGCCGGCTGAAAGCCAAGGCCAGAAATTCTGGGTTCTTGCTACTATGGACTTTATTCTTTCTTGTTTTTTGCTTAACGGTGAGTTGCTGAACTTTTATCACTCCATTCCTATTTGCCTGACACTTGCATATGTTTTCATTTCTGGAGATTGTAGTTCAAGGTGTTTTCTAGGCTGTTCTTGTATGCAATTCTGATTGATTTACTTCAACTTTAGTTTTCTCTAATCTTTAACTCCATTATGTTGGTAATCTGAGACATGCCTGAACCTCATTTAAATCGATTAATTTCTTTTCAAGCTCACATAGCTTATGTGTTGCAAAATATTGATGTTTAGAACCTTTGCGTTTTAGCCTCTCTTTATGTGTTTGGTTCTGGTAGCAATCCAGTCACTTAAACATGCTTTACTTACATAATTCTTGCAATGACTTGCTTTCATTCTGTCTGAATTTTGCTGCCAGTCAATATGATTCTCACTAAGATCTATACTTAACCTAATTTGAACCTTTTCCTTATTATGAGTCTGTGTATACCAATCCTGCAAACCTATTTGTTAATGTGTGATTACTTATGCACTAGGTATGGAACTTGTTCTTCTGATCGTTTCTAAGTCTTCTTTTAAAACTAAAGCCTGTTTGATTATTTGCTCTATGTGCTCAACTTGTACTCTTCAATTCTGTCCCTCAGCTGTTGTCCAGTCTCCCTCGTTATCACTTATGCTATTCGGAACTCCTTATTCTTAGCCGGCTGAAAGCCAAGGCTATCAAGGCTCTTGCTACTGACCTCCCTAGTGTGAGCACTGCTCGGGGTCCAATTGAGACTCTTGTGAACTCTGACACACTAGGACTTGGTCCCCAGTCTATCCCTGAATATCCTCTGCTAACCTCCCTAGTGTGAGCACTGCCCTGGGTTCTTGAAGCCCTTGGGAATTCTGACACACTAGGGTCCAAGGTCCTTTGCCTTTGTTCTAATTGCTCAATTCTGTTCCATTTCACTTGCTGAATAAGCCAATGGGCTTGTATACATGGCTGTATTTCTGATGGCTACTGGGTTTTGGCTATGAAACTGTCTTCTAGGCTGTTGTGAACTATGTGGACTTGAAATTGAAGGCCTGGCCTGGCTGAGTGTACTTTGGGCCTGTCTTAGGCCCACTATAGTTATTTTGGAACTTTGTAATTTATTTCACTCATTGGGCCTGTAATAATGATGCAATAACAATTGGGGTATTAGTAAAATTGGGAAATTGGGCTTATTTAATATTGCATGAAATGGGTAGAAATCCTGCCTATAGGTGTTTAATTTGCTCGAATACATTCTGCCCCTACATGTTCGATAGATAACCTGCCTATAGGTGTTCAATTCGTTTCATATATTCTGCTTCCACGTGTTTGTTTGAAATCATGTCTATAAGAAATAAATGATCGATCCTTCAATTGCATCATGTTCAAATAGACACCATGCCTATAGGATTACATTGATTCACAAATACCTACTCTTAACAATGTTCATGTAGACATCATGCCTATAGGAACATCATCAGATTAGATGCCATTTCTGTTATTCTCATTATATTTTCACCCGCCTAGAAAGCATGCCTATAAGGATAAAATGTTATAAAATTAAGTATAATTGTCAATTGCTAGAAATTCTGCCTGTAGGGTGTTCTATTAAAGCTCCAAACCTTATGTCTTAAAACAGCTTTTCTACATAATCCCACAACGACTAGATATCTAATACGTCAAAATTGCAGCGTTACCATGCTGGAATCCTTTATCATTTAGCAATCAGGCCTATAGGATTAATAACTGATAACCTGTAGTCTCAATAATGAGCATGCAATATCAGACTCCCTAAACTGTGCACCCGTTCAGAAATCACGTCTATAAGATTACATTTTACATCTGAAACTGCTGCACGTTTGAGATCCAAAGTCACATAGAAATCATAGGGCTTAATAGTTTTAACTCGTCTCAATTCTGAAACTGTCAAATGCCCAATGTGTTTGCGTGCATTCGTCGTCAAAGTGTGGAGGCTAACTTGAGCCCTTAACTGCTTTTATATGAAGTCCAACTTGTTTTGCATGTCGATTAGTTTTATCATTTTGAGCAGCCTAAGTGAAGTCTATAACTACCTAAATAGAGGTCAAAAGCCTCCTGACCGTAGGCATGGGACGGGTAGTGCTCGCATAGGACACGGTTTAGAATCAACTAGTGAGATTTAGGTAACAACTTAAAGATAGTAATCGGGTAGTAGGAGATGATAGTTTGTGCCCGCTGAATAATATGAGTAACATCCCATCTTGAGAGAGTTACGAAGTATTATTTATGTTGCACGGGGTGATCATTTAGGCTAAAAAATTTAGGACCCCCCCCCCCCTTCATGACTTTAAATCAATTATTTGCGTTTAACAATGAACTTCCCAAATTTCTTGTTTTCCTATCTTTGATCACATAAACTAATTCATGTAATTGAGTTTGGTCGGGACCCACAGTTGTAGACCTCGAGGAATGCCAAACACCTTTTCTTAGAGGTAATTTCGAGCCATTACCCGATCTTTGGTGATGCAGACTAGTCCAAACAGAGTTATCTGCAAAATAGGTGCCCTAACGCACCTCAAACCCGTTAGGTGACGACTCTCTCCTTTAACACCTTCCTTAAAAGAGTTGTCACACGTCGAAGCCTACTTTCGCAAGAAAACGGGGCACGACATTACCCATTAGTCTTCGTGCTCCGTTATTGCTTTATGTAATGCTTTCATCTGTTATGCAGCGGTTGCTTGGATGCCTCACGCGGTCCTCGACCTCGAAGACAGGGTTCGGAAGTTGGCCTCGACTTCCTCATATGCCGAACATTGTTGGCATGACATGGCAAGGGGCAGATGGGAGGCCAAGAATCATGGTAAGCTTATCATGTACGCTTTCGATGCCTTTTTCTAAAATGTTTCTTTTTATTTATACTTGACTCTCTTTTATGCAGGCCTCGGGGATGTTTCTGAAATGAGGTCGGCCCCGCCTGGGGAAGAGGTGGCTCCTAAACCGGCTAAGGACAAGAAAAGGAGAAGGGCCTCGCCTTCTGATACCTCGAAGACTAAGACGAGTAAGGCTCGCAAGTCAAAGAATGACTCCGCTGCTCCGTCTGCTGCCGTAGCCCAAAAACTACGAGATGAGGAGGAGGAGGGAAAAGATGCTGGTTGCGAGCTGGGGGCTCAAAAGAGGGGAAGCGTCAAAGCTTCGAAAGCAACTGAGCTGGTGATGGTCGAGGAAGCTCATCCTCGGACCGAGGAGATCTCAAAAGGGGTCCGAGCAAAGTCCCCGAGTCAAAGGGGGCCGAAGATATCTCCTTCCATGATGAACAACCGGTGAGTGTGCCCTGAGGCTCCGGTCCCGAGGCCCTTCAAAAGGGAGAGAGTGCCCCAAGTGACTTGCTTGGAGAAATCTATATAGATGATTCTCCACCTGGCCCCACATTTTTTGAAGGGCAATTTCGGGAGGCTCGGTCTATGGAGACCCCCGATATGGGAACGGCCCATAAAGGGGAAGACATATTCCGTGGCTGCCTTGCGGGGGTCGATGATGTTTCCGACTTAGATGAAATGATCATTTTCTAAAAGGCTCAGCGACTCCTGAACTAGGTAAATTTCATCCCCCGTTATTACGTTTGCTTTTATTTCCTTTTGTCTGATTTCTTTCCTTTCTCCATAGGTTGTGATACTCATCGGGAAGCGTTAACCAAATCCCAATCCGAGCTGAACCGGTGTGAGGCCAATCTCAAAAGGCTCACGCAGAGAGAGACACCCTCAAACGCCTCTATGTGCACAAAGAAGAGGAGATCAGGGACCTCCGAGCTGAATTGGCAACAGACCATAAGAAGCAGACCGACCTCATCGAGCAGGTAATGTAAAATTTCAGGAGCTTGATATATCAATTTGATATTGGTGACTAACACTTAGATCATACAGGTTCAGCAGAAGGCCGAGAAAATTGAGCAGCTTCGCGAGGAGGTAGAGACTTTGGGGTGGAAGCAGAACATAGACCGTCTTGCCTCGGAAAAAGATACCGACCGGGCCCAACTATCTTTGGCTGAGCATCAACTCCAAAGCATAAGGGAAGAGAGCTTGGCTCGAGCCAAGAAAATTGAAGAACTCGAGACTCAGCTGGATGCTGAGCTTGAAAAGCTGCACCTGTAGCGAAAAAGGCAAAGGCCGACGCAGAGGCCGTCGTGGCTGTGTACAGAGCCGACGCTGAAGCTGCTGATACTCGAGCAAAGGAAATTTCTAATGCTGCTCAAGTTCGATTATCCCGTGCTACCGAGCATGCCAAATGTCAGTCTCAGAGGGAGACTCTCGAGGAGGTTCATGCTCGTGGCTTTGACCTCACGGCCGTTATTGAGAATGCAAAAGTGCTGGAAGCCGAGGGCGAAGCTTTGCTTTTTGATGATGACGACTCCGGGAGTGTGAGCGGATCCGAGAGAGGAGAAGATGAAGATGAAGCTCCCTGGGAAGATTAGGCACTTAGAATTTTTTCCTTCGTTTTTTTGGATTTTTGTGTAAGACACTTATCGATCCGTTGTACATATTTTTGTCCATATATAAAAAGAAATTTCTCTTATGAATGCCTTCTCAAATTTTGTCTTCAATCATGCTTCGTGCCTTGTAAAATTATAGCATATCTTTATGTTTTAAACAATATGTTCGAGACTTTGGTTTTAAATGACTTGATCAAAGCCATAATAATACTGCTTTTATAGTCGGGTCCGAGTGGAATCTGAATTCGGAGCAAAAGGAACCTTAGGTTTGTTTTGAATGATAACGAACCTCGATCTGTAGTCGAGTAGGTCTTATTCAAATTCGAGATAGCGGGACCCTTATGCTCGAATCGAGTGAAAATGTGTTCTCGAACTCAAAGTGTGTTGGCCCTTAGGTTCTTTAAATTGGGCCAATATGGCCTCTAAAGGATGGCTATTTTTTCCCTCTTTAGTCTCAAAGACTTAGAAAAATTTTCCTATGCCTTGGCATGTATTTTTTGTACCCATTGGGTTTTTTTGAGGGTTTAGTGTTGATCGAAACCCTTTTGTTTTTTGTGCCTTAGCATAAGTTTGTATTTGAATAATTCGATACCTCTTAAGGTTTTTCGAGGGCTGATTTTATCGAAGCCGTTTGATTATTTTGCCGAGGGTAGCCTTTTT
>NW_017689315.1:0-1212 GCF_001879085.1 Nicotiana attenuata
AGATGAAGATCAATGCCTAAAACTCACAATTACTCTATAAAATCCAATGTAATCGTATTTTTGGATTTTTTCCTTTTTCTGTTTGTTTTCTTTTTATTTTTTGGAGATTTGAAGTTTGGATTTCAAATTTCAGATCTGTTGAGATTGCAGAGACTATTTTTTTGGGGGGGGGGGGGGGGGTTTAGGTGTTTCCAAACTTGTTATACAAGGCAAATGAATGCCTATTTATAGGCAAACTTAGGGTCCAATTTCAGATTTTCACTTTACCCATTAGTCCCTATCTTAATTCTATTTTCTACCCCTTGTTTCTTGACTTGTTACACAAGTAACTACCCTAAGTTTACTGAAACCTGCACTACAGTCCATTCTAGAAGGTTCTATACCCATTACAATTCCTATTCTACCCTTACTTTACTTCAACAATTACCAAATCTGATTAAACTGCCCTTTTCCCATGCCTAAACTACCCTTAGCATCCCCTGAAATTACTGACCAAATCCAGCAGTCCCCTAAACCTAATTAAGGACCAGCTACATCAAAACAATTAATGGATTCCTATATTTCTAATCAGGAAAAACAAAATTAAACTAACAAAACAAATAGAAATTAAACTAACAAATTGTCATCCAATAAAAACCATTAGAGATCCTAATTCTAACAAGTTTAGATCATGAACAATTATTATTATTACTAAACTAATCAAATAACAGAAAGTTCTATTACTTAAGCTATCATTTAAACATTTAACAGAATCGGATCAAGATTAAAATAGTGACAATTAAACTAGAAAAATCAAAACCAAATCAATCAAGGATGATGAAGCAAAGAAAATTTAAAACTCCTAGAATTAACCAAATCAGAATTATGCACCATTGCCACTGAAACTAACCTAATTGCTACATTAAAAGTCAGAATTATCAAACCATGGCTATACTATAGTTAAGCGGCATTGGGACTAACAAAGAAAAGAACAGGAGATTGATTAAAGAAGAAAACAAACAACCAAGAAAGCAATCGATGACTTAACCTAATTGTTGAAATTGGACTGACCACGAGAAAACACATGCATAAAAGACAAAAAATTAAACAAAGAAAGGAAAACGTTGAAGAAAAACTTATCTAGGGTTCCGCCGGAAAACTTGAAATCGATATTCGAACTGTTCCGGTCACATTTGAGCCAAGCGCCCATGGGGGTCTGATAGGGGAAGACCA
>NW_017689315.1:5541-5857 GCF_001879085.1 Nicotiana attenuata
TTTTTTCAATAGGCGAGGGTCATGGACCCCTGCAAATAAGTACCGCTTTGGAATTTTGACCATCACTTTGTCTCCTACTTGATATTCAACAAAGCGACGATTCTGATCAGCATGCCTCTTCATCCGCATTTGGGCTTTGACAAGATAGCTCCGCACTATCTCCAAATTCCGTTTCCACTCTTTTGAGAAGCTGGCAGCTCGAGGAGATTTAGCCATGTTCGGTGCATTCACGGTGTGTGGGAGTAGCGGTTGTTGTCCGGTAACAATTTCAAAAGCGCTTTTGTTGGTACTAGAGCTCTTTTGTGAATTGAAACAC
>NW_017689316.1:0-591 GCF_001879085.1 Nicotiana attenuata
CTGGTTTCTAGCGGCATTGCGGTTGGTTCTTGGGGATGGGTAAGTGGCTTTGGGAAGTGGGTGCACGCCAATGGGCACGAGTAGGAGGTTGTGGGTATGTCTGGGCATGATGGACAGAGAAATGGGGAGTAGGAGGTGGGTAGTAATGCTGTGGTGGGCCATATGAGGTATGCGGGTAAGCTTGGGGGTGAGGGCGAGGTTGGTGATAATATGGTGACGGACCCCTGGACCAAACCCTTGATTCTACTACTGCCACTTCTTCTTTCTTCTTCTTGCCCAATACTCCTCCGGTGCCGCTTTGAATGGCCTGCGTGGTTGCTTTGAGTGCTGAGTAACTCATAATTTTGTTGGACTTGAGACCCTCTTCTACCATGCTTCCCATCTTTGCAACTTCGTTGAAAGTTTTCCCCACAGCCGACACCAGATGACCATAGTATGTCGGCTCCAAAGCCTGAAGGAAATAGTCCACCATCTCATTCTCTTTCATCGGGGGATCAACCCTTGCTGCTTGCTCTCTCCAGTGGAAACCGTATTCTCTAAAGCTTTCTCCGGGCTTCTTCTCGATTTTGGTCAGTGACAGACGGTCCGGGA
>NW_017689316.1:5341-5856 GCF_001879085.1 Nicotiana attenuata
GACCTATCATCCTTATATGCAGGATTGGGTTGGAAACTGGTTCCAGCGGTATTTTGGTTGGTTCTTGGGGGTGGGTAAGTGTTTTGGGGAGTGGGTGCGCGCCAATGGGCACGAGTAGGAGGTTGTGGGTATGTCTGGGCATGATGGGCAGAGAAATGGGGAGTAGGAGGTGGGTAGTAATGCTGTGGTGGGCCATATGAGGTATGCGGGTAAGCTTGGGGGTGAGGGCGAGGTTGGTGATAATATGGTGACGGACCCCTGGACCAAACCCTTGATTCTACTACTGCCACTTCTTCTTTCTTCTTCTTGCCCAATACTCCTCCGGTGCCGCTTTGAATGGCCTGCGTGGTTGCTTTGAGTGCGGAGTAGCTCATAATTTTGTTGGACTTGAGAACCCTCTTCTACCATGCTGCCCATCTTGACAACTTCGTTGAAAGTCTTCCCCACAGTGGACACTAGATGGCCGTAGTAAGTTGGCTCTAAAGCCTGAAGGAAATAATCCACCATCTCATTCT
>NW_017689317.1:0-815 GCF_001879085.1 Nicotiana attenuata
TTCTTCCAATAAAATATTTAAACTACTCTATATACATCAATTTATATTATTATTTACTTGAAAATATACTTATGTTATTGATTATAGTTTTTTTCTAATCTATAACTTTAGCCCATTCTAACCATCTAAAAATCATGAGTACTATGAAAAACTTAAAATCGAAGTTTTGAAATAATACTCGACAACTATACAAAAAAATAATGAAAAAATAAATAGTACACAATTCAGTGTAGCTGAAAAACAAAGTAAAATATTCTTAACTTAACCATTGGATAAAATTATAATTTAATATTTAAAACTTTTAAATCAACTAAAATTTTAGTTATTAAATAACACTTTATTTGAACTGCATAACTTAATTTGGTAGGGTAAATTCCTAAATATTACGAGTTTATATATAGTTCAAATAAGGAAAAGTATAATAGTCAAAACCATAGTTATTTTTAATGTCCTAAATATTAGGAAATACTAATCAAATGATAATTTTATCCGACATAACAATTATTTCTAAAATAATAAAAAGGTTGATCAATTTAGTTTTGAAGTTTCGTGCTTTTATAATAATATAAATTGAATAAAAAAGATAATTTTTTTTAATTAAAAAAGTAGAATTTGCCTATATATTTAGTAGTTTTTAGTATTAGTATCACATGAATTTACCACATAATCAGAGTATTAATGTAATTTGTTGAAAATATTAAGTGTAAGTAAAATTGTTCTTCAAAAAAGTTATTCATAAATGTTTAAAAAATTGCTATATAGAACAATTGCAAAAAGACGTATTCAATTTTTGTACGAACGTCTCAAATAGTTGA
>NW_017689317.1:5109-5856 GCF_001879085.1 Nicotiana attenuata
TGGAGTGGAGAGAAGAAGAGGAGAAAATGTAGAAGAGATAAGTGAAGATTGTTTAGGTTAAACATTGAAACTTTTATTTCAAGATATATACAATATGGGCCTCAGCATGTAAAATCCCAAAATATGGGCTCTTTATGGTTATACAACTAGGTCGGGTGATATATAGTGTAATTGTTTCTTTTTTATAATACTAGTCTTAGGGTACGCTTTGTGCGTGTGCCCTATATAAGTGAGTATACGATCTTAAAAAATTAAGTAATTATTATTAAATAATGTGTTTGAACTATTGAACAAGAATTAAAAAAAATATAAGTTCCTAAAATTGATAAATGTTAACCCAATTTAATTAGCTAGTTCAATAAATAATGAATACTGCCCTGTAAAAATTCTTATATACTTTATTGTGATTTTTTATGACTTATGTAGGAATATATGATAAAAAGCGTTGTTTTTTGTTACCTAATCCTGAAAATAAGTAACAAATAATACTATGATATAGCTAATTTTGCTCTATTTTCTAATTTCTTTCATCGCTAGTGCTTTTCTTGTGGAAATAAATTTATGTCCTAAATATAGAAAAATAATTAAATGACTATTTTGTCGGACAACTATACAGAAAAATAATGAAAAATAAATATACAATTCATTGTAGTTGTAAAACAAGGTAAAATATTCTTAACTTAACCATTGGATAAAATTATAATTTAATATTTAAAACTTTTAAATCAACTAAAATTTAGTTATTAA
>NW_017689318.1:0-687 GCF_001879085.1 Nicotiana attenuata
AACAAACTTGTTAGTGATTAGAGCTTAACAGATAGGCAACCGCACATTGGAGAATGTAATGCACCTAAGCAGTTAACAATTTCTATCATGCATTTGATCGGTTGCTTGCGTCATCCCGGCTTTCCCTAATTTCCTATTGCAACTTCTTCTTCTCTCTCTTTTTTCACTCATGCCTCTCTTTGCTTGATTTCACGTTGTTCTTTATTCTCTCATTTCTCTCTCTTGTTTTTCCATTGTTGCATTCCCACGGTTTCTTATTTTTCTCTCTCTTTTCTTTCCTTTTTCTTCTTGTTTTTCCTCTCTTTTTTCTTTTCTCTTTTTTTTTGTTTCTTTTGGTTATGGTCGAATCCTACAGAGATTGCCTATATCTTCTTAAATGGGCTACAATTACACAACCCCTGAACCAAGGAGGTTTGGGCATCCAGAATCTTACCTTTAAAAATCAAGCTCTTCATGCAAGTCAAGCATGGAGGCTTTTTCAAAATCCCAATCAACTCTGGGCTCAAGTTTTATTACATAAATATATAAAATTTAATCGTCCACATAGGATAAATCTTCATCCACTTGGCGTAATATAATGCAGGATGGTCGTATTGTAAAATTGGTTTAAATGGAATTTAACCACATGTCAACATGTTAAATTCTGGACAGTATCCGTGGATTAATCAGAATACTTTAATCGTCAAT
>NW_017689318.1:5235-5856 GCF_001879085.1 Nicotiana attenuata
TCCAATTTCGATCCGTTAACACCCCTGAATCCACCCCGAGGCCCCCGGGACCCCAACCAATCACATCAACCAGTCCCAAAATACATTACGGACTTGCTCGAGGCCTCAATCACATCAAACAACGCTAAAATCATGAATCGACCTCCAATCCAAGCTTTATGAACTTTAGAATTTCAAACTTTTTACTGAATACTTCCAACCCACACCGGGGAATTCGACGAGGAGATCCTCTATCACCTTATTTATTTATCATATACTTAGAAATGTTTTCACAAAGGATTAATACCTTAGTTGATTATCGTAATTGGTCACCTGTCTCATTAGGTCATCAAGGGCCTCAATTATCTCATTTATTTTTTGCGGATGATATCATTCTTACTTCAAAGATTACTGCTAAATCATGCCACGCAATGGTTGATTCACTTACACGGTTTACTCAACACTCGGGTCAAACAATAAATTTTGGAAAATCCAAGATTTTTTTCTCCAAAAATTGCTCTTCCAATCTTAGAAATATTGTACTGCTACTGTTCCACATGGCTGAAGGGAAAAATTTTGGAAACTACTTAGGTTTTCCTATTTTTACTAATAACCCAACAAAAATGGATTATCAGTTCTTAA
>NW_017689319.1:0-720 GCF_001879085.1 Nicotiana attenuata
TTATAGGCATGACTTCTATATACGAAAATGCAGACACTTATAGGCATGGTCTCTAATGTGGGAATGCAGAAACTTATAGACATGGTCTCTAATGTAGGAATGCAGAAACTTATATACATGATTTCTAACGAAATGCATAACTTATAGGCAGGATTTCTATATGCAGTAATGAAACAACTTATAGGCAGGATCTCTATATGCAGTAATGAAACAACTTATAGGCAGGATCTCTATATGCAGATACATAAATGAAAAGGTTGTGATTGCAGAAGTAAAGACCTAAAACATGATATCTACCCCATATGCATAACATAAGTGACCCTCCCCCATTTTTACTATACACCCCATAAGTTATTACAAGATTATTACAACTTGAATGAATCTAAAAAAAGTAAAGAAAATTACATCAGAAAAAATTCCAACCAAGGAGAGCCTAATTTAGACTTCTAGTCTGAAACATGAAATAAACCAACTTCCAAAGATCAGATTTCCAATGCCTTTCTCATCTTTGGATGTGTCAAAGTTCTAAGGAGCTTCATGAACTCCAGGCAGTGCTTACACCCAAATACATTTCAGGATCAAATTATAGTGCAGTGTGGAAGAGCCAGCCCTCAAATGTCCAAGTTCAAAGGGAACTCAAGGTCCCCAAGGCAAGGCTCATTGGAGGGGGGCAGAACTTAGAGTCTAAGAGTAAGTGTAAGTGCAATAGAGGGGGAGTTA
>NW_017689319.1:5494-5856 GCF_001879085.1 Nicotiana attenuata
CGTTTGTCGGTCCGACTTTTGTCGGGCCGGCCGACTGTCAGGAATAGCGATCGCATATGTGATCACATATTTTACCGGGGCCCCTATTTTCTAACTTTTAAAACCCGACCCCATTCCATTAAAAACATCCCCTAGACCCCTTTTATGTGATTTTTCCTGAAAATAGAGTGAGAGAGGAAATCCTAGATAGAGAGAGGGTGGTCTTCACCAAGTCCCCCTTTGATCCTCGCCCATGCCCTTTAAGATTATCGAGTAAATCGGCTAGGTTTTCATCCTAAGAGGTAAGAACTTGTGCCCTAATCTATAATTTCGAAATTTTATCTAAAATGAGTAATCAAGGGTGACTCCATGGGTATGGGAAT
>NW_017689320.1:0-583 GCF_001879085.1 Nicotiana attenuata
AGGGAAGTGCTCCTAACAGCCCTGCAGCCTCTCGAAGATAAGTACAGACGTCTCCGTACCGATCCGCAAGACTCTACTAGACTCGCTTATGACTCGTGAGATCTAAGTGAACCTAGTGCTCTGATACCATGTTGTCATGACCCAAAATACATTTAAAATCGTGATGGCGCCAGACACCACTATCATGCAAGCCAACAATAAATACTTAATTTGGTTCTCATTTTAATATTTTAGAAATCATATTTTACTTCAATTAAATAGTAAAAGATGGGGGTTTATATAATAAGTAATAATATTTTTAACAATTTCAGTACATGAAAACCCCTAATCACCCCAAAAACCTGGTAGTCACAAGTGCAATGAGCATCAACTAGGAATATAAAATAAAATACAGCATATGTCCGGAATACAAAATGGACATGAAAAATATAAATACTACTGAAGGAGACTCTGCTGACTGCGGGTCATAATATGGAGTGCAAGCTACACCTAAGTCCTACGCATGTATACACGCCTCTAGCTCTCACAAGGCCTACTAAACATATACGTACCTGCACAAAACTATGCAGCAAGCGTAGCATGA
>NW_017689320.1:1804-5856 GCF_001879085.1 Nicotiana attenuata
TGTCCATGCCATTTCCATTTTTTCTAAGTTCTTTAATTATAATCTCTTCGTCCAAACTATTTGATTGTTTTATTATTATTTTTCATTTTTATTTTTGTTTATTTAGTAAAATTCCTCCGTCAAAATTTTATCACTTTCTTCTATCTTCTGTTTTTGTTTTTGTTTTTTTCTTATTAGATGAATAGCTGAGTCCTGAAATTTATATTGGGATACTTTATACACAATCACTAGTCGACTATAATTAACGAGAACACTTTTAGATTCTTTTGATTTTATATATGTAGTTGATTTTTTTTTTTGCAATTTTTTCAAAACTTTAGGTTTTTTTAAATTAAAATTTTGTCACTCTTTCTCACCTCTTTTTTCTTTCTAGTTAAATTGGTGAATCCCAAAAATTGGTATACTATGCTAGTTATGGTATATCATGAATACTAAGAATGATTCAATGGTAATCATGATATACCTGTAGTATACCAAGAATATTAGATATACCATATAACATACTCAAATAAAGTACATGATGTTCTACTTAATCATGATATACCAACATTAGTATACAAAGAATATTTAGAATATCATAATTTTTGTAATAATCATTGTATACTAATGTGTAGTTTACCAAGAATATTGGATATACCATTTAACATACTCAAATAAAGTATACTATGATTCAACACCAATCATGGTATACCAATTTATAGTATACCAAGAATATCGAGAATATCATTTTACATGCTCAAATAATGTTTACCATGATTCAACAGTTATCATGGTATACTTTGTAGTATACCAAAAATATTGGGTATACCATTTAATATACTCAAATAGAATATACCATGACTCAATATTAATCATGGTATATCAATATATAGTATACCAAAAAAAATTGAGTATACCAATTAACATACTCAAACAACGCATACTATGATTCAACAATAATCATGGTATACTAAGAAAATTGAGTATATAAGTTAACATACTCAAACAAAGTATACCACGATTCAGCACTATGGTATACTAATGCATAATATACCAAGAATATTGAGCATATAATATACCATGATTCAAGAATAACCATTATATACCATGATCATGAATAACAATCGTATACCATTATTCAAAAGTAATGTTACGCGACGCCTTCTTGAGATTCCTTGGAAGGGCGACGTAAGGCTAACCAACCGATGTCCATATAGTTACTATCCGCCTTCGGGTCCCCTCCGTATGCTAGAAGAGATTGTCAGTGCCATATGGTAAAACCAATGTCAAGAGCAATTGAGAGAACAGAAAAGATAATTGAGAATGAAAGAAAGCTTGATTGCATTAGGAAAGCTATTACAGAAAAGAAACACGGTGTCGAGGGGGAGAGACACCAGTACAGAGAATTGTTTGCTTGCTAGAAATTTGATTGCTTGATCCCCCTTCATAATGCTTAAAAACAATAAGCCAAAGTTACACGACTTGACCTAACTAAGCTAGAGAGACATAATGGAAATAAATGAAATAAAACTACTCCATATTTACAAAGAAAAGGACATAGATTCGTACAAGGTAGAAGCAGGTCCGTTGACAGCAACCTTGTCTTTTGCATCAATCTGCGTACACGTCACTATTTGCGCGCAAGCGCTGTTGGCATCTGCCTGCAACTTGTCTCTGGCGAGGGCTATCGGTGGGGCGACACAGGCGCGTTTGTCACTTGACGTGGCCAAGACCACGGGACCGTCCATGGCGCTAGGTGTTAGGAGGCTTATCAGGACGCCATGGGGCACGTCCAAGGGGTCATGGGGCATGGCTAGAAAGCCACCCATAACATTCTCCCACACTTGAGTTGGCAACGTCCTCGGCGCCTTACTTGCAAGATAATCATCGATCGGGATCTTGTAGTCTTTGTGGTTTGTTCCCCTCTCCCAAATATTCTCCTCTGCATCACAGCCCTGCCATTTCACCAAGAACTCTTGGTGATCTTCCTTGAAGCATGAACCACTCGATTATCGAGAATAGCTTTTATACGCCTTTTCCAAGTTGAATTAGGGCCTCGAATATTGGTTATTGTGAGTTGTCTCCGTAAAGGATCCTCCATGTCTTCCCAAGATGGTTTCAGAAGGCTGACATTAAAGACTGGATGAATCTTCCACCAGGCTGGGCTATCCACCCGGTATGCAACTTTCCCATTGCGCTTCTCAATGGATAAGGGTCCAATGTATTTTTGCAACAGGTGAGGGTTATGGACCACTGCAAATAAATATCGCTTTGGGATTTTTATCATCACTTTGTGTCCTACTTGGTATTCAACAAAGCGATGATTTTGATCAACATGCTTCTTCATCCGCTTTTGAGTATTGACAGGATAACTCTGCACTATCTCCAAATTTTGATTCCTTTCCTTCGAGAAGCTAGCATCTCGATGAGATTTTGACATGTTTGGGGAATTCATAGTGAGTGGGAGTAGCGGTTTTTGTCCGGTAACAATTTCAAAAGCGCTTATGTTTGTACTAGAGCTATTTTGTGAATTGAAACACAGTTAAGCAGTATCCAGAAGGTTCACCCAATTCTTCTACAATCCGGTAACAAAATGGCGGAGAAATTCCTCCAGCATTCCATTGAACCGCTCCGTCTGGCCATCAGATTGCGGATGGAAACTTTAATTGTGGCTCAGTTTGGACCCGAGGCACTTAAAGAATTGATTCCAAATGTGTCTAGTGAAGCGAGAGTCGCGGTCACTAACGATGACTTTAGGCAGACCCAGTATTTGGCAACATGAGAGAAGAAGAGTTGATTGTATCTTTTGCTGATATATATTGCGAGGCTAGTAAAAATGTAGCATACTTGGCAAACTGATCGACCACAACCATGATAGTTGTAGGATCTCCGACCTTGGGCAATCCAGTGATGAAATCTAGTGAAACACTTTCCCAAGATCTCTTTGGAACAGGCAACAGCTCCAAAAGTCCCAGTTGTGTCAAGCGTTCTGACTTGTTATTCTGGCATACTAGGCAAGTCTTCACATACTGAGCAACATCATCAGCCATTTGAGGCCAATAATAAGCATGGTGCAACAACACCATGGTGCGTTTTTCACTTGGGTGGTCGGCCCGCAAAGTATCATGGCATTCCATCAGAATAGTCCTTCGTAGATATCCTCCTTTAGGAATATAAAGTCGGTTCCATTTCACCATCAAAAACCCATCTTTCATGCAAAATGAGTGAGTCTTGCCTTGTCCTACCAAATCGACCAAATATTATGCAGCGGGGATCCTTTTCGGGGAGTAGTATCTAGTCTGTTTATAGTGGTGGCCATTTCGCTCCCTCTAGGGTCGGCAAGTAGGCACACTGATGCTAAGTTAGCCCTCTGACTGAGCGCATCAGCAACTTGGTTAGTCTTCGCACTTTGGACTCCAAGTTGAGGTGAAATTTTTCTAGGAGTTCCTACCACCTGGCCTGGGCACTATTCGTCATAACAATCAATGCCAAATCTCAAAACCTTAAGTAATACTGATGTTGAGCTGAAATGACAGGACGACCTTTCGAAAGACGATGGTAGTAGCCAATCAAATACGCAGGTAGAAACATCCTGCACCATATCTGTAGTACCATGACAATTCCTCGATTCCCAATCCATAACAAGTGTTTCACGTCGTATAAGATTGAATAGAAAAGAAATAAAGGTACAAGCCTTAAAAGGATCAGTTTGCACGATGGCGAATCAAGAAGGGAAGTGCTCCTAACAACCTTGTAGCCTCTCGAAGATAAGTACAAACGTCTTCATACCGATCCGCAAGACTCTACTAGACTCGCTTATGACTCGTGAGATCTAAGTGAACCTAGTGCTCTGATACCATGTTGTCATGACCCAAAATACATTTAAATCGTGATGGCGCCAGACACCACTATCATGCAAGCCAACAATAAATACTTAATTTGGTTCTCATTTTAATATTTTAGAAATCATATTTTACTTCAATTAAATAGTAAAAGATGGGGTTTATATAATAAGTAATAATATTTTTAACAATTTCAGTACATGAAAACCCCTAATCACCCAAAACCTGGTA
>NW_017689321.1:0-973 GCF_001879085.1 Nicotiana attenuata
GTTTAATTACTTAACTAACAAATTAAAATAGTAAATTAACAACTAACGATACTAAGGGTTAGAGAAAAGATTAAGGAGGTCTACAGTTATGATTTCCCCAATTGTCGGAATCCTTCCCGCTATGTCTTCTATAATTTCGCCTAAGTATTCTCTACCGATCATGAGCACTCTTATTACCGTAAATCTCTCCCGAGTAATTACGACAATTTACTAGACGCACTCTCCCGAGCTACGCTAGCTGGCTTTTAATATAGCTCACTTTAGATTGCACCCAAGGCTTCGTTATCCCTAATCCCACCTTTAAACCCTCGGTTATTGATCCCTCATATACTCTGGGAGTGGTGTTGTTCAACAACTACCTAAATATGCACTCTCTCCCGAGTTATGCATACTAAATAGGCACAACTAATTGAGAGCTCTTCAACCAACCAGAATATAAACGTAGTTGAACAAATAGAGAAAAGCTATGGCTCAATTATATAAAAACATAACAAGAATTTATCCTACAAAAGGTTCTATCAAAACTCTAGATAACAAATTAGCTATTCATAATAGTATGTAAAACTACAATACTAAAAAGTCATAACCAACAATGAAAAAATAGGAAGAGGAAGGAAAAAACTCGTAGAAGAATTCCCCGCCTTGCTCCCAATGTGTTCTTTCCTCCAAGGGTGTTGTCTAACCCTAAAAGTAGTGTCTCTCCGCCTCCTTAGGTCTAATTTGTGTCCTAAAACTATGTCCTCCTTTCTGTTTCTTGGTCCGGTCCGTCCCTTTGTTTAAACTATAGGGTTTAGGTACCGTTAAAACGTCCCGTATCGTTTTGCTACTTTACGTTCCCGTAGTAACTTTTCGTCTTTCCCTGTCCGTCCGGTTTTCGTCCGGTCCGTCGTCGTCGGGTCGGTACCGGCCGGCCGTAACCGTACGTCGCCCGTTCTCGTACGTTCCGTTTACCGTACGGTTTGTCCCGGGTTCC
>NW_017689321.1:5172-5856 GCF_001879085.1 Nicotiana attenuata
AATAATAAGATGGAATTATTTGGTTCCTGACCATGAACCACTTGTGAGGGGAGAAATTAATATACTTTCGTATATAACATATATCAAACTGGTATATAAAACTTTGTTCTCATAAGTAATTGTTTAGCTATTAAGTGGAGGCACTCAATAAATCATTTTGCTAAACCAGTTGTGATGTAGACCAACTTATCAAGATGAACTTCTTGAATAGAAAATCTGGAATATGCTCTAAATTAAATTATTGAGCAAGTTACCTCGCAAACACCATGTTGCGGGTTAATAGTAATTGCACATGTAACCATCTCATAGATGCATCTTATGTGGTATATGATCACGCCCAACTATGCCTTATAAAAAGGACTAAGCGGTCGCAACAAATATAATCCGGTTTACAAGTCCGGAGTCGAATCCCACAGAGAACTAAGGTTTAGCTACAGCTGTTCACTATCACCAAGAAAACAAGCTTGAACAAATCCTAACTTATAGATATTAAGATTCTTCTGTTTAATTACTTAACTAACAAATTAAAATAGTAAATTAACAACTAACGATACTAAGGGTTAGAGAAAAGGCAAGCATGTGAATCTCAACCAAATAACTCCTCATTTAAAAACAACTTCAAGAATGCAATGGGGTTTCAAAATAATCAAGTGACAACAACCAAGCCTCAAGAAGTGACTTAAA
>NW_017689322.1:0-954 GCF_001879085.1 Nicotiana attenuata
AATGAATGACTAGCATTGATACCACCAATTGACCCTCCATTATATCATAGAATAATAGGAACTTCCATATCCTGGCAAAACAACTAGCTTTTGTGTTGTAGCTCTTGTACTCTGTTAAAGTTTCCTTAGAATTACTCTCCTTGGTCTTAATTTCTAAGAAAGAGTTATTCATTGGAGCATTAACAGTCCCCTCCTCCCTAAGGGCTTGGGGATGATATGTGCAGAGAATGATGTTTTCCCCTGCCTGATTCTCTAGATCCCAATGTATATCTTGTCTCTTTGCATGCCCAATTCTCTTAAACATTCTGGGCCATTTTACTGCTTTTAAAATCCTCCAAGTGACAGTATCTATGCTTGCCCTGTCTCCATCTCTTAGGGAATGAGTGTAAATCACTAATACCACCCTATAGAGATGAAATATCTGACAGAACATAGATACCAAGCTCATACCTGCAAAAAAGAAAACAATGTTAGGAAAAACTTGTACCACCATACTCTCCTCTATATAGATTTGAGTATACTGGTCCCCAATATTAACTCCTTCACTTCCTTCAACTTCATCATTCCACTTGCTGCCCTCCTCCATACAACTTTGAGCTAATAGACTCCAAATTACTTTATATAGTTTGCCCATTAAACTCTTCTTCTCCCCTCCTACTTCCTTGCTACTCTTACCCTTAGGTTTGGACATTGTAACTTATCTTCATTAATGATCTTCCTACTGTGGCTATCAAGTCCCCAAAAATCAAAGCTCTCAATATCTCCATTGTTTAGAGCATAATTTGCTAAGTGATCTGCCAGTTTATTTCCTTCTCTAAATGTATGAGTGATCTGACAGTTACAGCCTTGTATTAGATTCCTGATCTCCTCCACATGATCCATTATGACCCAAGGAGGCTTCCACTGACCCTCTAAAGTATTTTTCATCATTAATGAATCTGTCTGCAGCCATAT
>NW_017689322.1:5183-5856 GCF_001879085.1 Nicotiana attenuata
GGCTTCTTTTCGTAGTCTGTTCACTTTATTGTTATTGTGTTCGTTCTTTCGGCTTCCCTTTCCTCACTTGATTGCAATCTCATTCTCTGCACTTCCTGTATCTTTTGGTTGTTATTCACACTTGGATCTTCATCTTCTTTAGTGTCCCCTCCATTTTCCTCATCACTTTGCATTGCTATCTGGAACTTAATCCTTCCTCTGTATCTTCTTCCACCTGATTTACCCATAATTACCTCCAGTTCCACTTTAGTTTTTTCATTGCTTTGGAAAATTTGAAATCTGTATCCTCAATCTGTTTCTCCTGGTTATGTCTTGCCAAGTCTGCCTCTACCATAGTGTCCTGAGATGGGACCTCTTGAACAGAGGTATTAACTGCCACTTCATTGCCTTTAAAAGCCCTTTGAACCCATGCTGCAGTAGATTCCATCCTTTTCTGATCTGCACTGACTTTATTTGTAGTCACAATCATTTCTTTCTGCCTATTAATACCTGCTTGGTTTACACTACCAGCTTGCATGACTGTTGTGCTATTTTTCCCATCAATTCCTTTCTTTATCCCAGGAGAATTAGGAATATATGCTGATGCAGTAGGATTTAAAAATCCTGATTCCTTTGTCACAGGTACAACATTCAAAGTCTCCACCAATGCTAACTGATTATTAGTATTATCCTC
>NW_017689323.1:0-1982 GCF_001879085.1 Nicotiana attenuata
TAAATAAGGGGAACTTTTGAGGGAATTTCAAAGCCTACTTTTTTTCCACAAATGCATTGTGCAAAAACGTGGGACCCACAATTTAATAAACAAAGGATATTTTGGAGAATTTTCGACAGAATATTAGAAGTGCGGGTTAACAGGTGAAGCATGCGCCTCTTCGTCGACATGCCAGCTTCCATCATAATATAATTACCCCTGCTTTTCCGTATTATTACATTAACTGCCAATCACACATTTTGGTAAATAAGGGGAACTTTTGAGGAAATTTCAAAGCCTACTTTCTTTCCACAAATGCATTGTGCAAAAACGTGGGACCCACAATTTAGTAAACAAAGTATGTTTTGGAGAATATTCGACAGATGCATAGTAATATCTAAACGGGGGACCCATTTGAACACATATACATAAGTACAAATGGTAGACCACTGTTCCTTGAAAGTTGCATATGTTAATAAGCACATAATGCAAATACTTGAACCAAATCTAAGATTTTCTAAATCAAGTATATTTGGCAGCTCATTTATATATAAAGCACAGAAACTGAAAGTGAAAGTGTGTTTGAATTCAATTAAATATATAAGTTTTATGCAATTAAGACCTAATAGATAACTAATTGCTGAATTTGAATTGCAAATATGTTACATCAACAGTTACGCTTGAATATATGAAATTGACAAGTTAAAGCGTAGTAGAATAAATTCACTAAATATAAAAAAAATATAGCAGAATAAATTCACTAAATAAAAATATAACAGAATAAATTCAATTAATAAAGAATAATTTTTACATATAAATATATGTTAGGTTTAAGTTTAACAATGTCAATCAATTAATAATTAAGATTATATTCATCTAAAACTTTAAATATTATAAATTCATGAAAGAAAGTAAATACAATACTATAACATTTTGCAATTTAAGTAGTTTGTAATGCTTGCAAATAGTAGTACAATTATTTGGGCGCCAACTCATTCGATATGAAGGAATGTGCATACCTTTTTTTCTAATAAAGTAGTGAATTCCCATTTGGTACTGAAGGGAAGGAGGAAGGGAGCTGAAGTTTTTTAAAAAGTGGGTACAAGTTAAAAGTTTAAAAAAAATGGGTATAAGTTAAATGTGAGCGACCAAATAGGGCGCCCCGTGCAATTTTTACCATTTTAACTCAGACTTGTTCCATTTTGGCCCTTCAACTTCATTTCTTTTGTTCCACTTTGACACAAAAAAATTTCTCCCAGGTAAAAATGCAGCGCGTACAAATACCCAGCTGCTACCCCCACCCCATCCCGCTGTTAAGGTGTTTGGTCAAACTTTTAGAAATATTTTTTGAAAGATAAAATCATACCAAATAAGAGTTCAAGTCGTAGTATAAAAGTCACGTCGTAATCAAAGAATCGTTTATATCGTATCAACCTTGTGCTTTGCCATAAATATGAGTTATTATTTCACTTTGTGGCTATTTTTAGGATCCAATGACACCTATGAGAATAGTGCAAAAATAAAATTACCACTACGAGAATTGAGAAAATATTAATCTTTTTTCATGTAGTGTTTCTTAATTAATATCTGACGATTATCTATAATTATTTAGAAGGTTTAAATGTTAAGGTTAAAAAATACTAGCTAACATGTGAAGATGGTTCTGTATAGGGTTAAATTTGACCCTCAGTATCTCTACGCCAGTAGGTACACCCAATGAGTGTATGCCGACTAAACGTAGCGGGTACGACTCGGCCATGAGGACCAAAGCGACGTCGTTTAGAACTCAGCGTCTACACTAGGGAGATGTTACCTATCTCTGTAACTTTTTGATTCTTTCGAGGAAGGTCTCCTATTATATAAAGGAGACCTCCACATTGTAAAGGGGATCAGCTGATCTAATACAACTCTCTCCTTTTCTGTCTTTCTCTCTCTATATCTCTACTTCTGACGAAAATATCTTATGAACATACATTATCATCTTTGCAACACTAGATCTACAA
>NW_017689323.1:5199-5856 GCF_001879085.1 Nicotiana attenuata
CTCGTATCACAACGAGGTATCGAAGTCAATCCAGATCAAATCAAGGCGATAGACGCAATACCAGAGATACTGAACAGCAAAAGCAGGTGCAAAACTGACCGGGCGAATAGCCGCCTTGTCTAGGTTCATCTCACGGTCCTCTGACAGATGCCACAAGTTTTTCAGTGTGCTAAGAAAGGACAATGGGTTACAATGGAACGAGGAATGCGTCGAGGCCCTAAAGAAATTAAAAGCGTACCTGTCTTCACCGCCACTGCTAGCCAAAGCAGACCCAGGTGAACCACTGCTGGTGTATTTGGCTGTGTCCGAGGTTGCCATCAGCGCAGTCCTAGTCCGCGAAAGTGAAGGTACACAATCTCCTATTTACTATATTAGCAAAACCTTAGTGGCGAAACACGGTATCCATATCTTGAAAAATTAGCTTTGGCATTGGTCGTAGCTTCACGGAAGCTCCGACCCTATTTCCAATGCCACCCCATAAAGGTAGTGACGACCTTCCCCTTGAGAAGTATCCTACACAAACCTGAGTTATCAGGCAGACTCGCCCGATGGGCCATAGAGCTCAGTGAGCACGATATCTCATATCACCCAAGGAGCGCCATCAAGTCGCAAGTACTTGCCGACTTCGTAGCTGACTTCAGCGCAGAGATCTTACCA
>NW_017689324.1:0-637 GCF_001879085.1 Nicotiana attenuata
ACATCTGAGCCCCAAGATGCAAGCTTCGTACTCGGCCATAGTGTTGGTGCATGGGAACCTGAGCTTGGCGGATACCGGATAATGCTGGCCGGTTTCTGATACTAGGACTGCTCCTATGCCAACTCCCTTGAAATTTTCTGCTCCGTCGAAAAACATCCTCCAACCGTCATAGGATTCTGCAATGTCCTCTCCTATGAAGGATACCACCTCATCAGGAAAATACGTCTTCAGAGGCTCGTATTCTCCATCCACAGGGTTTTCAGCGAGGTGATCTGCTAGGGCCTGTCCTTTGATTGCTTTCTGAGTCACGTAGACAATGTCAAATTCACTCAGCAGGATCTGCCACTTGGCTAGCTTGCCGGTGGGCATGGGCTTCTGAAAGATATACTTCAATGGGTCCATTCTTGATATGAGATACGTGGTGTAAGCACAGAAATAATGCCTCAACTTCTGAGCTACCCAAGTCAGAGCACAACATGTGCGCTCTAGTAAGGAATACTGGGCCTCGTACGGGGTGAACTTCTTGCTGAGATAATAAATGGCCTGCTCTTTCTCCTCGTTTCATCATGCTGCCCAAGAACACAACCAAACGCTCCATCCAATACTGCAAGGTAGAGTAGCAGGTGTCTACCTGGTT
>NW_017689324.1:5109-5856 GCF_001879085.1 Nicotiana attenuata
AAGTTCTTATCTGGATGCTGAATCATGGATGATAGAGTGGCCAATGCATCGGCAAACTCATTCTGGACTCTGGGAACATGCCGGAACTCTGTCTTTATTAACCTCTTTCTCAACTCCTGTACATGATGCAAATACGGGAGTATCTTGGAGTTCTTGGTCGCCCATTCTTCTCGGACCTGATGCATAAGCAAATCCGAATCTCCAATCACTAGCAACTCTTGGATGTTCATGTCAATGGCCATCTTGAGCCCCAAGATGCAAGCTTCGTACTCGTCCATATTGTTGGTGCATGGGAACCTGAGCTTGGCGGATACCGGATAATGCTGGCCGGTTTCTGATACTAGGACTGCTCCTATGCCAACTCCCTTGAAATTTGCTGCTCCGTCAAAAAACATCCTCCAACCGTCATAGGATTCTACAATGTCCTCTCCTATGAAGGATACCTCCTCATCAGGAAAATACGTCTTCTGAGGCTCGCATTCTCCATCCACAGGGTTTTCAGCAAGGTGATCTGCTAGGGCCTGTCCTTTGATTGCTTTCTGAGTCACGTAGACAATGTCAAAATTCACTCAGCAGGATCTGCCACTTGGCTAGCTTGCCGTGGGCATGGGGCTTCTGAAAGATATACTTCAAATGGGTCCATTCTTGATATGAGATACGTAGTGTAAAGCACAGAAATAAATGCCTCAAACTTCTGAGCTGACCAAGTCAGAGCACAACAGGTGCGCTCTAGTAAGGAATACCGGG
>NW_017689325.1:0-780 GCF_001879085.1 Nicotiana attenuata
TTTACTTATGAATGAGGAAGGTTCATTTTGGATTGTGCTCATCCTGCACATTTGTTAAGGTGATTAAGCGAAACAATCATGGTTTTATTCTATTTGACTCCAAAATTAAAACTAACTCTCTTTTTTTCGTTTTTTTTTAATTGTAAAGCCAAAAGCCCAGTTTTGCAGATCCGGCCTTTTAGCACCTCCGAAGGAAGATTTTAAGGCTGTGTCCGCTAACTGACCAAAAATTGGAAAAAGACCAAAGGTGGCTGTTTATGCAAAATCAGCCTTCCGGCGTCCCTTTCGGGAACATTCGGCTATTTTCGACAAAAACGGCATCACCTTACCTATTTACAATAAAAATAAAATTTTGTTCATTTTGGGCTATTTTCGCAAAAAGAAGTTGGACCCGATGGGGGTTGCCTACGTATCCCACACCCTATGGGAATCAAACTGACGTAGTTCGGGCAAACAAAACAAACTATTTTTGAAAACAAGACTCTTCTTTTCATTTTTTCATTGGTAAATAAAACTAACTATTCTTGAAAATAAGATTCTCTTTTTTTTCTCTTTTTCATTTTCCATTGGCAAATAAAACAAACTATTTTCTCAATCGTATCAAGAACAACTTCATATTCGGTGATTACAAGGACCTAAGAGCCTAAAAGGGGCAATTTTCCACAAATAAATCCGAGCACGCACTCGTCACCTCGCGTACAGGGAATACAATCAACAAAGAAGACTCAAATCCTAAGGGGAAGTCCCCCACACAAGGTTAGGCAAGATACTTACCTCGAA
>NW_017689325.1:5226-5856 GCF_001879085.1 Nicotiana attenuata
TAAATGGAATAGGTCCTCCGATGCACTTTCATGGCTACATGAACACCATAGTAGCAATAAAAGAGGACTTGGCTACGGGACCCCTGCACCTAAGTGGGATCCCAAAAGCAAGTACCTCACATGGCCATCGTCATTGTCGGCAGAGACCCATTTATTGACCAATTAAAAAAGGATATTTTAGCGGCAATTACAATAGCGACTAAAACTACTCTTGATATGTAGACACGTGCATTTAAAAATCTTCTTAATGCTGGTAATAATTAGAGGAAGATTTTTTCGATAATACTAACGCCAGGAAAATGTTATACCTATTTTTCATTCATCTCTTATCAGTAAATAATACTTGACCTTAAAAATTTAATAAAAATGTACACAAGTATATAAAAACAAAACATATTAATACACAATTAAAAAACATAATGTATTTTATTAAATCCATTACAAAGAAAGACTTCTACTCCATAGTAGTAAAGTGTCAGCCACATTAACGGAAAAATAGATCTTTGAATCTAATGCAATTTAAGTATAACAAGTATCTCTTCAACTCTTGATGGTAATGAAACTCTTCCACATGTTAAAGTTATAAACATCATAGTGTATGACCTGAAATTAAAAAATAAATGTTAACAT
>NW_017689326.1:0-624 GCF_001879085.1 Nicotiana attenuata
ATTCCAACAACACCCACTCATAATAAATTTCAATTTCAGAAAGTCGAATTTTTAAACTCAAGCATAACCGAGCTTCAATGGCTTTCAATAGAGTTTTAGCTCTATCTTCTTCACTTTTCAAATTATTTTACTAAGTTACTTTATCAACAAACTTGCATTTGTGATTTTCATTTATCTCTTTCTAACTTCTTTCTACTTGAATTTTTGTCATTAGCTTGCTGATTGAAATGTTATTAGCTATATTTGAATTAAGGCTCTCTTCATACACGAGCAAATTTAAATAACCTACAAATTGTAATCTACAATGGAATTAATCGAAAACTTTTTAGATTAAAATGACATTTGGGCCTTTTTGAATAGATTGTTTGGGCTAGTTTTGGTTGAAATTATTTATGGACCGACAGTTTAGGTAGTTTTTCTCCAGTATTAATCAAGTAATATGGATACGACCAAAAAAGATATGTCGAGTTAAAGAGAGAACAGAGCTAGAAATTTTGACTTCTTTGAGAATTAAGTGGTAGCTTATATATAAATCATAGTCCTATATTTTATGAATGTAAAGATTGGAATATCACCAAATTTTCCAATGTCCCTCAACCTGGAAAGGAAAAGTACAGCCAAAAG
>NW_017689326.1:5317-5855 GCF_001879085.1 Nicotiana attenuata
CATCATTTTACATATCATATCTCAGTCTCTGTTGTTGTATATTATCACATCTCAGTATCGATTGATTTGGGGGTGCTTAGCGTGAGTGTTGTGAGGCCGAGAGACTGGAGAGATTGATGACTGAGTGAAGCCGAGGGCCTGATTGTGAGGTTATTGATACTATAGCACGTGAGTTGTCCGTGCAGCACGCGTGTTATCTGTGCGGATCCAAATGTTGATACTATAGCACGCGAGTTGTTTGTCCAACATGTGAGTTGTCCGTGCAGATCCAGATATTTATACTATGGCACGTGTGTTGTCCGTGCGGATTCATGCCAGGATTTGGCTTATTATAGCGCTTGGGTTGGATCGACCCCTCCGAAGTCTGCACATCCACAGTGGGCGCAGTTGCTAGCAGTTATTTTATTTGGGCTGGATTTGCCCTGGGCTGGATCTGCCCTGTACTGTACTGAGTGACTGAGTGTGCTGAGTGATTGAGCGTTATGAGTGGAAAGTGTGAGACAGTGAGATTGAGTACTCTGAGAGTGTGAGTACATGA
>NW_017689327.1:0-5855 GCF_001879085.1 Nicotiana attenuata
TAACGATACGAAAAGAAGTTAGGTTCACAATTAATTAGTAATAGTAGAGTACGTTTTTTTTTTTTTTTTTTTTTGCAGCAGATTGATCCACAGCTTTTCTTTTATATCCTCACCCATGACCCAGGAGGATCAATACTATTTTCATTTATTCTCCACGTAACTAGAATCTCCAACTTACTGTTTGGTGATGGAGATGCGCCACTGTTAGAGCAAAACTCATTAATTATTAGTCCAGATTCAACTAGTTTGAAGTTTCCAGGGGACACATTAGGGGCAATCCAAATTAAATGAATCAAGAATGGATGGAGCTTTGAATTTTTTCAATGGTGCCAAAGTTAGTCACAGCTTTTATATGCACGGAAAATGACTACTCTCCAACTTTATTAGAAGGTATACTGCTCATCAGAAGTCATCAGAAAGCGATTCCTTCACAAAATTCATCATTTGGTGATGAATTTTTTAAAAGGAAGCTTACGGGATTGTTGGTTGTGCCTTCTTAATCATGCTTTTTTTTTTCTTCCCAACTTAGATTTCTAGTCGGTAGAACCACAAGTTGGATATGTGGATATAGAGGTGCTCAAAATTTAAATGCTACTTCCATTCGTTTCAATTTTATGTGTCATATTTTTTTTAAAAACTTTATTCTAAAAAACTATCATACTTTTTTATTTAAAACAAAATAATTTTAAATTTTTATTTTATTCTTGGTGAGATGATTTATAATCACATAAATATCTCTAATTTATTTTTAACCATAAATTTTAAAAGCCTTTTTTTTAATCTCTCAAATTCCGTCTACACCTAGCGTAAATTAGAATGGAGGGAGTACTAGTGTTCTGGTACCTAGGAGTTTTGCTGCATGCTCTATGCACTAAGCATCGCACGTTTAAAAAGTCCATGTACTTCGAATGTATAAAATATTGACCAAGTACAAGGTGAGCGGATAATATGATAGGAGAGCTACGTAAACGATACCAATTATTGGTAGTCATTTAATTTTTACCAACATGGCTGGAAACTGGAAAGTAGTTGATCTTTACCTTTATTCACAATACCACGGTAATTATACAAAACAAAAAGAAAAACTAATATGAAGGATTGTATACATAAAACATTTCCTTTTAAATAGAAAATATAATGTAACGACTTGACTGGTCGTTTTGAGTATTATAGCCCAGATGCCCCATTTATTGCCTATTATGTGTTTGTTTGTTGCTATGGGACTTGCCAGGGTGGTTGGTTTGGTTCCGAGAATATTTTGGAATGAATTGGGACACTTAGTCCCAAGGTTTGGAAGCCTAAGTTGAATGAGTTGACTGGATATTGACTTATGTATAAACGACTCCGAAAAGGAGTTTTGATGGTTCTGATAACTCCGTGTGGTGATTTTTTACTTAGGAGTGTGTCCGGGTGTTGATTTGGAGGTCCATTGATGATTTCGGCTTGAATTGGCAAAAGTTGAAAAAGTTGAAGTACGGAGAGTTGAGAGGTTTGACCGAGAGTTGATTTTATGGTTACCGGGCTCGGATTTTAGTTTTGGAAGTTGGAATAGGTCCGATGTATCATTTATGACTTGTGTGCAAAATTTAAGGTCAATCGGAGTTGTTTTGTTATGTTTCGGCATTAGTTTTAGAAGTTAGAAGTTAATAGTTCGTTAGTCTTGGATCGATGTGCGATTCGTGGTTTTAGTGTTGTTTGATGTGATTTGAGGCTTCGAGCGAGTTCGTATGATGTTTTAGGACTTATTGCTATGTTTGATTGAGGTCCCGGAGGCCTCGGGTGAATTTTCGATGGTTAACATATTAAAATTGGACATAGAGTAATTGCTGATGCTGCTGATGTCTGGTGCCATCGCACATGCGGAAGGAGTGCCCGCAGATGCGGAGTCGCAGGTGCGGTTGGTGATGCGCAGGTGCGAAGGAGAGCTGGGGGTTGCTGGGTTGCAGGTGTGAAAGGTGGTCTGCAGAAGCGGAGTCGCTCCTGCTGAAGGGAGGTCATAGAAGCGGAAGTGGGTGAAGCTGAGGTGGTCAGGTGCTTCTGCAGACGCGGACGTTTGGGTGCAGAAGCGCTTCCGCAGTTGCGGTCTTGGGGGCGCAGATGCAGAGTGAAGGGGCTTAAGTGAGTTCTGCAGGTGCGGAGATTTCACCACAGATGCGGTTCCGAAGAAGCGGATTTTGGCTTGCAGGTGCGAGATGCCTGACAGTGTATTAATTCGAAGGGTTTTGAGGTTTTTCTCATTTTTTGACTTTGCAAGCTCGGTTGGAGGCGATTTTTGAGAGGGGTTTCACTTGATTTCAAGAGGTAAGCTACTTTTGATCATTTGTATTCATTAATATTGAATGCCCATTGAATTTCCCACCTAGATTATGTGTTTTTAAGGTGGAATTTGGGAAATTTGGACTAGGGATTAGTGAGCAAGATTTGGGTATTTGAGTGACGATTTGATGTAGAAATTGGGTAATTTTGATGTGGTTGGACTCGTTGTTGAGTGGGTGTTCGGATTTTGCAAATTTTATTGGATTCCGAGGCGTGGGCCCATGGTTGAATTTTGGGTTGATTATTTTGACTTTTGTTAAAGAACCTAGCTTTATCATATGGAATTGATTCATATAGCTTGTGTTGATTGTGTTAAGTTATTTGTGGCTAGATTCGAGTCTTTCGGAGGTCGATTGGCGAGGCAAGGGCGTGTTGGAATAGAGAATTGCGCGAGCTGAGGTAAGTAACACTTCTAAACGTATTTCTGATGGTATGAATCCCTGAAATACGTGTTATGTGGTTGGTCTTGAGGTGACACACATGCTAGGTGACGGGCGTGTGGGAGTGCATCGTAGTAATTGTGATTCGGTTGATTCCGTGGAACTGTGTAGTCATCTAATCATGTTATTGTTCATGTATTCTCCATATGTTTGAGAAATTGAGCTGTTATTTATGTTAGAAATCTTGTTTAGGCTATATGATGGTACTGTTGGGACCCATAGAGGTCGTTTTGTTGTTGAATTATTTGCTTAATTTTCAATTATATACTCAGCCACCTCTAACATTATATATCATATCTCAGTCTCCGTTGTCATTTATTGTTACATCATCTTATCATTGTTTGGGCTGATTGTCATGAGATTTGTGAGCCCGAGAGACTGGACAGATTGATGACTGAGTGAGGCCGAGGGCATGATTGTGAGCGATATTTATGGGATCGGGCTGCACGCCGCAGCAGGCTTTATTGATTCATGCCATGATTGGCTTATACTAGCGCTTGGGCAGGATCCGCCCCTCCGGAGTCTGACATACCAGCAGTGAGCGCATGTACCTACTAACTGTGAGTGCTGAGTGATTGAGAGTGCTGAGTGATTGAGAGTGCTGAGTAAGATTTAATACTTTGAGAGTATGTAAATGAGTTTATCACTGTATTGCATTACAATTGACATGCATATTTGACATGTAGATATAGAGAGGTAATATTCCTCATATCAATCACACTTGGCATATTTTATCCATGTTGAACTTAAATAGTTAAAATTGAAAGTATGTCTACATTTATGTACTGTGTACAAATTGATTATGAGATTTCTCTGAGACATTACTGCTATTTTTTATGTTATATCCGTACTGTTATAATATGGATTTAGATTGTACCTATCTGAGGTCGTCACTGCTTTCAGCCCATGGTTAGTTGTTACTTAATGAGTACATTAGGTCGGTTATACTGCTACTACACTCCGCACTTCGTGTGCAGATCCAGGTGCTTATGGGCACGTCGGTTGCAAGATTTGGTGCTTCATCTGTTTGGAGACTATTGAGGTAGCCGCCTTGGCGTCCACAGATCTCGACTCTCCTTCTTTTCAGTTTAATAGTATTGTTCTATCTTTCTAGACAGTTGTTATTAGTAGTTAGACTGTGTTGACATTTTAGTAGTTCATGTACTCAGTGACACCCGGATTTTCGAATTTTGTATTCCAGTCGCAGTTATTCATATCGGCTTTATGAGAGTTATTACTATTAAACTTGTTTCATCTTATTTTTAATATAAAAATGCGTAGTTAATTGTGATTGTCGGCTTGCCTAATTTTGTGATAGGCGCCGTCACGACATGTTGAGTTTTGGGTCGTGACAAGTTGATATTTGATCTACATAGGTCTCACGAGTCATGAGCAGGTTTAATAGAGTCTTGCGGATCGGTACAGAGACGTCTGTACTTATCTTTGACAATACCGAATCATTAGGAAAACTTCACTTTCTTGTATTCTTGTCATGCAGAGTTGTTGATTCCGAAAACTAAGCTTCTATTATTCTATTCTCTCACAGATGGTGAGGACACGTACTACCAGATCGGGCGGACGACCACCGGTACCTCCAGCTAGGGCCGCGAGAGGCTGGGGCCGCGGTAGAGGCCGAGGTGCAGCTCGTACTGCAACTAGAACAACACCTGCAGATCTACCAGTTGCTCAAGCTCAAGAGCAGATTCCAGATCTGGTTGAGCCGGTGGGACCATCTCAGGCACCAATTGTGCCCATTGTGATTCAAGCCTTTAGGAGGCTTTGGCCCAGATTTACTATATGCACTAGCCTTTCTCAAGCGGTTTCAGTTAGGCTGCACCAGCCACTTCTTAGGATGGGAAAGGTGCTCAGACTCCCGCCACCCGTACTCCAGAGCAGGTGGTGCAAGGACTTCAGACACCAGGCGTACTACTAGCCCAGTCGGTTGCAGTTTCTCAAGCCCAAGTGGGTCCACCGATGAGTGACGAGGAGCAGAAGAGGCTAGAGAGGTTTGGGAGGCTCATGCCTCCGTCATTCAGTGGGGCTAAGTCAGAGGATGCTCAGGACTTCTTGGACACGTGCCAGCAGATTCTTCGCACGACAGGTATTCTGGAGACTAGTGGGGTCTGAATTACTACTTTTAAGCTTTCGGGGGCATCCATCAGATTGTGGGAGGCTTATGAGTTGAGCAGGCTAGCCAGTGCTGCACTACTTACGTGGCACGAGTTTTCTGTTCTCTTCTTGGAGAAGTTTGTTCCACAGACCCGCAGTGAGGGGATGCATAGACAGTTTGAGCAACTACGCTAGAAGGGTATGTCCGTGACCAAGTATGAGATGAGATTTTCAGAGTTGGCTCGTCATGCAATCTAGTTGGTNGCTGAGATATTAAGATGCTGAGTCCGATTGGTGTTTGAGTATTATGATTGTTCCCCATTATTGCTAGTTCTGTTTATTGTGTTATGGGACTTGCCGGGGTGTGGTTTGTTCCGGGGATGTTTCGGGAAGTATTGGGACATTTAGTCCCAAGGTTGGGAAGCCTAAGTTAAAAGAGTTGATTGGATATTGACTTATGTGTAAAAGACTCCGAAATAGAGTTTTGATGGTTTTGATAGCTCCTTATGGCGATTTTGGACTTAGGAGTGTGCCCGGATGTAGATTTGGAGGTCTCTAGATGATTTCGACTTGAATTGGCGAATGTTGGAAAAATTGAAGTTTGGAGAGTTGAATGGTTTGAACGAGAGTTGACTTTGTAGTTACTGGGCTCAGATTTTAGTTCTGGAAGTTTCAATAGGTCCGTTGTATCATTTGTGACTTGTGTGCGATATTTGAGGTCAATCGGAGTTGGTTTGGTATGTCTCGGCATTTGTTTTAGAAGTTAAAAGTTCAGAAGTTCATTAGGCTTGAATCAATGTGATATTCGTGGTTTTAGTGTTGTTTGATATGATTTGAGGCATCGAGCGAGTTCGTATGATGTTTTAGGACTTGTTGGTATGTTTGGTTGAGGTCCCGGGGACCTCGGGTGAATTTCGGATGGTTAACTGATTGAAATTGGACTTAGAGTAATTGTTGATGTTGCTTATATCTGGTGCCATCGCACCTGCG
>NW_017689328.1:0-611 GCF_001879085.1 Nicotiana attenuata
CAAGGGCTGCAGTCATGGCATCGTTTTTTGTGCTCTCGGTGGCATGTCAAAATCTAGCGCTTGGCTCTCCGACCTCGACCGGTGTTAATGCCTCAGAGCCATATACCACAGAGAAAGGCGTCTCTCCCGTCCTTGATTTTGGAGTTGTTTGATATGCCCATAGCACTTCAGGTATCATTTCCGTCCATTTTCCCTTCGCATTTTCTAACTTCTTTTTCAAGTTTCCAATCATGGTCTTGTTCGTGGACTCGGCCTGACCTTTCGCACATGGGTGGTAGGGAGTTGACAGGATTCTTTTGATCTTATGGTCCTCGAGGAACTCAGTTGCTTTGCTTCCAATGAACTGCTTCCCGTTATCTCATGTTATCTTAGAGGGAATCCCGAATATCGATTATGACTCACGTTGAAGGATATCTTAGTGTATATACATATCCCTTCACCTTAGGCCCCTTAGAACCCATCATAGTGGAGTTCTGCCGGCGGTACGAGGTGACCTTAGGTCAGATCCACCCCTCGATGTGGCGGATCGTATATCTCTTTCGGTTTTTTGTTGAGAGAGTCGAGGGCGATTTCCCCTTTACCCTCGACCATCTTCTTCGACTATACAGCCC
>NW_017689328.1:5186-5855 GCF_001879085.1 Nicotiana attenuata
TTACAACTCCGTCTACGGCGCGTTGGCACTTCCAGACGTCCATTCGGAACGCGTTCGTTTTTACGTTTTGACGACAACGGAGAACAAGTGATGACTCCTGTCTGACTACCTCGATATGAATCGGCCCAAGGGCGCTATCGTGTAGTCAGCCGTTGCACGGCCTTCACATTATTTACCACCGTGATCTCTTCGATGGCTTTGATTTTACCGGGGTTTTACAAATTTGGTATTGCCTTATGGAGGTCTTGTGTGTTTTAGAATTGCCACATGGAGGGATTTCGGGCTTGAGGTTTCCTCATAGAGGTCTTATGCCTTCGAGTTTTTGATGGCTCGATGGGGTGACAGTTAGTGACAGTCCCCGAGACATTGGAGGCTTTTGGCTCTGGAGCCGTTTCTTGTAAATTTGATGTCGTCTTATCGAGGGCTTATGAGCTCGAAGTTTCTGGATAAGAGGTTTTACAGATAGGTTAACTTGTATAAGTATAATTCATGCCTTTCTTGAGGTCTTTTACAGATTCTTGGAACAAGTATAATTCATGCCTTGCTTGAGGTCTTACGAATTTAGTTTTGCCTTTTGGAGGTATTATGAGCTCGAGGTTGCCCGCACGGGCCTTATAGCCTTGAGTTTTTGACAGCTCGATGGGTGACAGTTGACAACAGTCCCCAAGA
>NW_017689329.1:0-2009 GCF_001879085.1 Nicotiana attenuata
TTACTAAATACCCAAATACAGCTATTGAGCTGATTTGGTCCAAATTACAAACTTAGGAGTTATATACATGTTTTTCCAAAATAAAGTTGGAAATTATGGTTTGAAAACGTATATCCAAACACATTTTCATCTTCAAACCAAACTTCATCGAAATCAGATTTTTCAAAATAAATTTGAGATCTATGGCCAAACGCTAGCTAAAGTCCCAACTGGATTTTTGAGATATTTGAGGGGTCAAATCGTGAAAATAAGTTAGTTGTATTAATTGTTTGTGGCATTATTTGCTTGCACATCTATCTGTACTTCGTTTGGTCATTATTCATGCACATAACTCATGTGGCCAAAAACTAAACACCTAATCGTTTTTTACTTCATTCATCCTCATATATCTTGGCTTCTTGTGAATCATTAGTCTCCCCACCAATTTTTTCCTCCACAACCAACTCAATATAATATAATCTCCTAACCTAAAAATACTACAATATCTCAAGTAATCAAGTTAGTAAGAAATATAACTGAATAAAATGTAGTCATTTAAGGTTTTTTCTTTATTTTTAAGGAGTCATTTAAGGGTTGATCATTGAGTTTTCGTACTTTTAGGTATTCTTTCTATTATGGTATGTATGTAACTATGTAAGATGTGTTTCATGTGTCTAATCCTGCAAAGTATATAAATTACGCTAAATAGAACCAGCTAGTTATGCCATTTTTAACAGTACATTTTAATACAAAAATTAGGGAATAAATCTTCTCACTATTAATTTGTATGGTTTTCCCAAAGAAAAAAGAGGTACTTGTATGAAATTGTTACTCCCCTCCCAATTTATTTGTTGGTGTTTGCCTAAAGATTGTGCTTTTAAAAGGAATGGATATTTTTTATACTTAAGTTAAATAGTATGCAAAAGCACCAAAAGCAATCCTAATAATAATATGTTTAGTAAGGCTTACAGCAGATTATGTCAATGACAAAATGAGAACACGAAAAGTTAGTGGATTCGAAATATTGAATCGTGCAAATTTGATTAATGGAGCATATAATAGTGTACTATAAGATCAAGTTGAAGCTGCACCAAGTTTTGGGCTGTGGCAAGACATGGACAAACTCCAATAAGCCCTTATTAGCCCATAAGCCTCAATCTACGTCAAAATAGCACGGGCTAGCTAGTTTTCGGACTGGTCATTGAAAAATAGCCAGCGTTGCTAAGTCATTGAAAAATAGCCACTATTTTGCTGCAACAGAGATCGGTCCAGCATAACATACTGGAGTTCGGTGCACCTGTGTATGAACTTCCAGCATGTTATGCTGGACCCATATACTTTGCTGGCTCCAGTATAATATACTGGAGTATTTTCCAGAGTTTGAACAGTATTTTTGTTCAGATTTATCTTTACATGAAAAGTGGCTAAATTTCGATGACTTTTGAAACTGTGGCTATTTTTGAATAACCACTTGTATATCTGGCTATTTTTGACTTTCTCCCTCAATCTATGTCACGACCCGGATTTCCCACCCTCGGGAGTCGTGATGGCGTCTACTAATAGGAGCTAGGCAAGCCAACTTAATTTACTTCTTTTAGCAATTTTCGATCATTTAATAACAACAATGCATAATATGATAAAGCGAAAGTCTCAATATATAATTAACTGGAAGAAATGCGGAAGTTTAACAAAATCCTCTATCCAAGAACTGGAGTCACAAACGCACGAACGTCTAGAGAATGCTAAATACAATGTCTGAATAAAAACACAATTCTATTTGTTCCGGTACAAAGGATAACAAACTAAAGTAAAGACAGAAGAGACTCCGGGCCATGCGGACGCCAGCTAGGCTACCTCGGGATCTCTGGACTGAAGTCAGCTCCCAAAACTCCTACTGCTGTCCAAAAGCTGCTCCGGCTCCGTGATCTGTGCAAAAAGATGCACAGAGTGTAGCATCAGCACAACCGACCCCATGTGCTGGTAAGTGCCTGGCCTAACCCCGGCGAAGTAGTGACGAGGCTAGACAGGAC
>NW_017689329.1:5275-5855 GCF_001879085.1 Nicotiana attenuata
AGTGAGTCATAATTATTGTGTACTTGTTGTCTTATGAATTCGTATTAATTGTTGCGTTTGTTGGAGTAAATTTCATTTGGAAGAACTGTTGATTTAATGAAATGGGAGCGGGTGGTACGCCTACCACGAAATTTAATGAAATGGGAGCGGGTGGTACGCCTACCACGAGATTTAGGCCCCGTTTGGCCATGAGTTTTGCCAAAATAAATTTGGGATTTATTTTCAAAACTCATGTTTGGCCATAAATTTTGCCCATATTTTGGCCAAATCCCAAATCCCAAATTTCAAACCCCAAAATCAGCTATTGAGCTGATTTTGGGCCAAAATCCCAAAACTTGGGAATTATATACATGTTTTTCCAAAATAAAGTTGAAAAATATGTTTGAAAACGTATGTCCAAACACATTTTCATCTTCAAACCAAACTTCGTCGAAATCAGATTTTTCGAAATAAATTTGGGATGAATGGCCAAACGCTAGCTTAATACAATGGGAGCGGGTGGTATGCCTACCACGAGATTTAATGAAATGGGAGCGGGTGGTACGCCTACCACGAGATTTAATAAAATGGGAGCGGGTGG
>NW_017689330.1:0-245 GCF_001879085.1 Nicotiana attenuata
AACAAGGGAATACAGTTCATGTTTCGGCAATTAGGCGCCCACCTGGAGAGCAAGGGAATACAGTTCATGTTTTAGCAATCAGGCGCCCACCTGGAGAATTAGGGAAGACAGTTCAAGTTTTGGCAATAAGGGAAGACAGTTCAAGTTTTGGCAATCTGGCGCCCACCTGGAGAACAAGGGAATACAGTTCAAGTTTTGGCAATCAGGCGCCCACCTGGAAAACAAGGGAATACAGTTAAGGTTTT
>NW_017689330.1:5119-5855 GCF_001879085.1 Nicotiana attenuata
AGGCGCCCACCTGGAGAACAAGGGAAGACAGTTCAAGTTTCGGCTATCAGGCGCCTACCTGGAAAACAAGGGGATACAGTTCAAGTTTTGGCAATCAGGTGCCCACCTGGAGAACAAGGGAATACAGTTCAAGTTTTGGCAATCAGGCGCCCACCTGGAAAACAAGGGAATACAGTTAAAGTTTGGGCAATCAGGCGCCCACCTAGAGATCACGAGAATACAGATCAAGTTTCGGCAATCAGGCGCCCACCTGGAGAACAAGGGAATATAGTTCAAGTTTTGGTAATCAGGCGCCCACTAGAGAACAAGGTAATACAGTTCAAGTTTTGGCAATCAGGCGCCCACCTGCAGAACAAGGGAATACAGTTCAAGTTTCAGTAATCAGCCGCCCACCTAGAGAACAAGGGAATACAGTTCATGTTTCGGCAATTAGGCGCCCACCTGGAGAGCAAGGGAATACAGTTCATGTTTTAGCAATCAGGCGCCCACCTGGAGAACAAGGGAATACAGTTCAAGCTTGGGCAATCAGGCGCCCACCTGGAGAATAAGGGAAGAGAGTTCAAGTTTCGGCAATCAGGCGCCCACCTAGAGAACAAGGGAATACAGTTCAAGTTTTGTTAATCAGGCGCCCACCAGGAGAACAAGGGAATACAGTTCAAGTTTCTGTAATCAGCTACCCGCCTGGAGAACAAGGGAATACAGTTCAAGTTTCGGCAATCAGGCGCCCACCTGGAGA
>NW_017689331.1:0-607 GCF_001879085.1 Nicotiana attenuata
GCTCTTTCCTTCCTGTGATGTCATGCTGCCCCAGTACACAACCAAAAGAATTATCCAACACGGTCAGATAAAGGATTAAGGGTCTTCCCGGCTCCGGCGGGACCAACACAGGTGGACTAGCCAAATACTCCTTAATCTTGTCAAATGCTGCTTGACATTCATCCGTCCATCTGACCGCAGCATCTTTCTTTAGCAGCTTAAAGATGGGCTCGCAAGTCGTTGTAAGCTGGGCAATGAACCTGCTGATGTAATTCAACCTGCCAAGCAAACTCATCACCTCTTTCTTGTTCCTTGGCGGTGGTAGCTCCTGAATGGCTTTGATCTTGGACGGGTCTAACTCAATACCGCGCCGACTTACCACGAATCCCAATAACTTCCCAGATGGAACTCCAAACGCACACTTTGCTGGATTAAGTTTGAGGTTGTACCTGCGGAGTCTCTGGAAGAATTTCCTCAAGTCCTGGACATGGTCACATTGTTTCCTCGACTTTATGATTACGTCGTCTACATAGACCTCAATTTCCTGATGTATCATGTCATGGAACATGGTGGTCATCGCCCTCATATACGTTGCTCCTGCGTTCTTCAACCCAAATGGCATGACTCT
>NW_017689331.1:5127-5855 GCF_001879085.1 Nicotiana attenuata
GTCTCCCCATTCACCCTCAATCTAGGTGTACCAGAAGATCCGAGTCACCCATGACCAAGATTTCCTGGACACCCATGTCTATAGCCAATCTCAGACCAAAGATACACGCCTCGTATTCAGCCATGTTATTGGTGCAATAGAAACGAAGTTGAGCAGTGACAGGGTAGTGTTGCCCTGTCTCAGAAATCAATACTGCTCCTATCCCGACACCCTTGGCATTGGCAGCTCCATCAAAGAACAGTTTCCATCCTGGCTTCTCGACTTGTTCTAATTCTTCAACATGCATTATCTCCTCGTCAGGGAAGTATGTTTTCAAAGGTTCATATTCATCATCAACTGGATTCTCGGCCAAATGATCAGCCAGCGCTTGTGCTTTCATTGCAGTCCGGGTCATGTAAACAATATCAAACTCCGTAAGCAAGATTTGCCATTTCGCCAGCCTCCCTGTGGGCATGGGCTTCTGAAAAATGTACTTCAACGGGTCCAGCCGAGAGATGAGATAGGTGGTATAGGCTGACAAGTAATGTTTCAACTTCTGCGCTACCCAGGTTAAGGCACAACACGTCCTCTCAAGTTGAGTGTACTTCACCTCATATGATGTGAACTTCTTGTTGAGGTAGTAAATTGCCTGCTCTTTCCTTCCTGTGATGTCATGCTGCCCCAGTACACAACCAAAAGAATTATCCAACACGGTCAGATAAAGGATTAAGGGTCTTCCCGGCTCCGGC
>NW_017689332.1:0-682 GCF_001879085.1 Nicotiana attenuata
AGGGCCGCTTCTGCGGCTCCGCACCTGCGGCCCAAGTCTCGCAGGTGCGGTTATACCAGCAACCAGCAACTTCAGCCTTTCAAAAATTCCATTTTTGATCCGTTAACCACTCGGAATCCACCCGAGGCCCCCGGGACCCCAACCAATCATACCAACCAGTCCCAAAACACATTACGGACTTGCTCGAGGCCTCAAATCATATCATACAACGCTAATACCACGAGTCGACCTCCAATCCAAGCTTTATGAACTTTAGAATTTCAAACTTCTACTTTCGATGCTTAAACCTACCAAATCACGTTCGATTGACTTCAAATTTTGCACACAAGTCATATTTGACTTTACGGATCTACTCCAACTTCCGGAATCGGATTCCGACCCCGATATCAAAAAGTCCACCTCCGGTCAAACTTCTCAAAAACCTTCAAATTCTATCTTTAGCCAAATGACTCCAAAATGACCCACAGACTTCTGAATTCACTTTCGATCGCGCTCCCAACACCAGAATCACCATACGGAGCTACTCCCAGACTCGGATTCACAAACGGATGTCGATAACACTGAAATGCACTTCAACCCAAACTTATGAAATTTCTTCCAAAATGCTAACTTCCAAAATAGGTGCCAACGCTCCCGGGTCATCCAAAACCCGAACCGGGCGTACGCCCAAGTCCAAAATCAT
>NW_017689332.1:4446-5855 GCF_001879085.1 Nicotiana attenuata
TGTTCAGTTGTTGCCTTAAATAAAATCTACCTTCGTGGCACTTGAACCCACAATTGCTGCTAACTTTAAACCTTTCCGAAGATCATCTTCCTCGAACTGTCAACATTAGGAACACTGATTCAATCCTGCACTACCGCACCCCGCGATATCTGACAGCCGCATCTTCAATACTATTTCACAATATCTTACCCCAAAGGCGAATTGTAGAAGCTCATAACATCGGCGAACTTAGTACGTTCAATTAGGACAACGCCACCTCATTATAGAAGAAAACTCCACCACGCTCGCAAATACCAAGTCTCGTTACTCCACCAGCCCACAACTGGCCATTCTTAGTCCGTTTGCCTTTCCCCTGCCGGGAATAAAATACCGAATCTCTAAATCATGCACTGAGTAAACCTCCCTTCAAGTCTTTCACTGCTCCGACACGTAGGTAAACATCCTACCATCATATCAATACTGCGGAACAAGCGTTCATAGCATCATGGCAACTTGCGCCTAGCCTCAGAGCTCTCGGAAGTACCGCTACTAAGCTGAAACGACAGAATATACTTCCACAGGGCGACGATAATAGCACAGAAAACTATGCAGGGAGAAACATCCCGCACCACCTCGGTAGTACCATTAAAATTCTTCAATTCTCGATTTATAACAGGCGGTTCGCGTCGCGTAGGATTGAGTAGGAAGGGAACAAGGGCATAAGCCTGAAGGAATCAAATCGCACGATGAGGAATCAAGAAGGGAAGTACTCCTAACAGTCCTGCAGCCTCCCAAAAATAAGTACAGACGTCTCCGTACCGATCCGCGAGACTCTACTAGACTTGCTCATGACTCGTGAGACCTACGGGAACCTAGTGATCTGATACCATGTTGTCACGACCCAAAATCCACTAAGGGTCGTGATGGCGCCGGATACCACTGTCAGGCAAGCCAACCAAATACTTAATTAAATTCTCGTTTTAATACTCTTGAAATCTATGATTTTCCTTCAAATTTATCAATTTTAAAAGAAAATCGTCTCAAATCAAATTAAATGATAAGCGATTGATACAAAGTACTTTATAACCATCCCAGAACCCGGTGTCACAAGTGCATGAGCAATTTCTAAGAAATTGAATAAAGTGCAACAGCTGTCCGGAACACAAATTGGACAGAAAGTAAATAAAACTCTGAGAGAGACTACACTAGCTGCGGGTCGCCTCGAGGAAATACAGCTCGCTTAGTCTCCGGGTCGTCCGTGCTGCTACGCCCAATAGGCCAGTAGAAGTACCTGTACCTGTGCAACAAAATGCACAGCAAGTGTAGTATGAGTACGAAAACAACGTGTGCTCAGTAAGTATCCCGCCTAATCTCGAAGAAGTAGAGACGAGATGGCAACTTCGACACTTACTAAAGGTCCAGTAATAATA
>NW_017689333.1:0-5855 GCF_001879085.1 Nicotiana attenuata
AATTTGTATCAAAGTCAGCAAATACTAAACTATTTTATTGTAAATAAGTTTAGAATCACTATTTAGAACAATAAGAACATCAAACTACAGGTAAATTACCTTAAGGTGAATAAAAAAGGGAAAGAAAGAACATAAAGTTCAGTTACCGTAACACACGTGATTTTAAGATAAGAGGCATGGATTATCTCGTTTGGCACAAGGGATAAAGAATAATTAATTCCGGTATTAAATTTAAGAAGACTTAATTTCATGTTTGGTTGGTAGATATAATTAATCACGGAATTAGTCATTTCGGATTGTAGTGTTTTTTTATCTCAATCGAAAGATGGAATAACTAATCTCGGGATAATTAATCCTAGGATAACTTCTTTCCAACCAAACAACCCCTTGGTACTAGTAGTATGTAGATCTGGAGAGGAAGTTTAGTTTTTATCACAAAATTAAAGGGAAAAATGAACAATTGTGTCTTATAACTAACCTAAAACCAATTAGTGTGAATTTTTTTTTTAATTATCTCTGCATCTCCACAAGACCCCTAATTACATCAACTAATAGGCATTTTCCATGTATACAAATTGGTTAAAGCTTTGCCATACATACATAAAAAGATTGCATATTTGTGCCGTTGTTCGGTTTAATTTATCATTTGCGCTTTTACTTTAAGAGGAAGAAAGTAGACAACTCCATGCCTGAATTTAGTCGTAATAATCTATTAATTTAGTTAGATAATTTTCACATATTCTTAGCAAACGAAGTATTTAATTGATTAATTAGAGAATTTTTTTTTTGTACTTTTTCTCTTTTAAGTAAGGAGATGAGATTCTAAAGAAATGTTAGAGCCAAATCTATTCCTAACCAATCTTAATATCTCTATCTCTCTCTCTCTCTCTATCTATATATATATATATATATATACATACATACATACATACATACATACACACACATAGTATTAAAGTATTTTCGCCACCATCGAGCTATAATCGGTGGGCAGGCCTCTATTGAGCAACCTCTGATCACATGGTAAGTTATATACCGAGCCTATTGTAGCCGAGCGCCTATGTGCGAGCCTAGAATGTACGAGATACCTAGCCTAGTATGGCCGAGATCCAATGAGCGAGCCTACTACGGCCGAGCACTTACACATACTGAGCCTTATAGGGCCTGGCATTTATTTTACTTACTATATTGACAGAGTTAAGTTAGTATCAGCAGGTAAGTATATCTCCTGATCATCTTTAACTCTCGGTTACTTTCAGTTATTATATTATTAGTTCATTTTAGCTTTCAGCTATTTTATAGCCTTACGTACGCGGTATATTATTTTTTACTGACGTCCCTTTTCTAGGGACGCTGCATTTCATGCGTGCAGGTTGAGGTAGACAGACGGGTAGACCTCCTCAGTAGGTATTGCCCGAGTTCAGCTTGATCGGTAAGCTCCATGTCCTTTGGAGTTGCCGAGTCTAGGGTTTTGTGTACATATTGTGTATATATGTATATATGTTATGGGTAGGTCAGGGCCTTGTTCCAATCACAGTACATCCATCAGTAGAGGCTTGTAGACATATCCTGTCAGTTAGTGCAATATGTTGGGCTTGTAGGCCTTGTATGTATATTTTGTTGGTTTTTCAGTTGTGGTAGTTATGACGGCCTTGTCGGTCTCGGCCCCAGGTTTAGGGCATGACATTATATGCCATGTTTTCAAAGTGTGTGTTTTGGCTAGACTTAGTCGTCTTTTAGGGACATGTTTTATCAGTAGAGGGCATAAAGGTGGATCCTAAGAAGATTGAGGAAGTTCAAAACAAGCCTAGACTTGCTTCAGCCACAGAGATCCGAAGTTTTCTAGGTTTGGCGGGTTATTACCGTCATTTCGTGGAGAGGTTTTCATCTATAGCATCCCCATTGACCAGATTGACCCAAAAGGGTGCCTCATTCAGATGGTCGGACGAGTGTGATTTGAGCTTTCAAAAGCTCATAAATGCTTTGACTACATCGACAGTGTTGGTGTTGCCTACCGGTTCTGGATCATACACGGTCTATTGTGATGCATCTCGTATTGGTCTCGGTGCAGTATTGATGCAGGATAGAAGGTTGATTGCATACGTGTCGCTATAGTTGAAGGTTCATGTGAAGAATTACCATGTTTATGACTTAGAGTTGGCAGCCATTGTTCATACGCTGAATATTTGGAGGCACTATCTTTACGACATGTTGTGTGAGGTAGTCAAAGAGCATCGGAGTCTACAATAATTGTTCAAACAAAAGGATCTCAACTTGAGGTAGACGAGATGGTTGGAGCTGTTGAAAGACAATGATATCACTATTATGTATCATCCCGGGAAGGCGAATGTGGTGGCCGATGCCTTGGGTAGAAACACTGTGAGTATGGGAAGCCTTGCGTACATTCCAGTTGGTGAGAGGCCGCTTGCTGTAGATGTTTAGGATTTCGCCAATCAGTCCGTGAGGTTAGATATTTCAATGCCTAGTCGTGTTTTAACTTACACAGTCACTCAGTCTTTCTTTTTATGAGTGCATCACAGTATGATGATCTTCATTTGGTTGTCCTTAAGGGCACGGTGCGGCACAGTGGTGCCAAGTAGGTTACGGTTGGAGATGATGGGGTTTTGAGGATGTAGGGCCGTATTTATGTGCCTAATGTGAATAGTCATTGTGAGTTGATCCTTGAGGAGGCCCACAGTTCTCGGTATTTTATTCATGGGGGTGCCGCCAAGATGTATCAGGACCTGCAGCAGCATTATTGGCGGAGGAGGATGAAGAAGGATATAGTTGCATATGTAGCTCGATGTCTAAATTGTCAGCAAGTTAAGTACGAGCATTAGAGGCCTGGTGGTTTGCTTCAGAAGTTAGAGATTCCTGAGTGGAAGTAGGAGTGTATCACTATGGATTTTGTTGTTAGACTCCCACAGACTCAGAGGAAGTTCGACGCGGTATGGGTCATTGTGGACAAGCTGACCAAGTCGGCACATATCATTCCAATGGCAGTTACCTATTCTTCAGAGCGGTTTGCTAAGATCTACATCTGCGAGATCGTACGTTTTCACGGTGTGCCAGTGTCTGTCATTTCTGATCGAGGTACGTAGTTCAGCTCAGACTTCTATAGGGCCGTACAGCGTGAGTTGAGCATGCAGGTCGAGTTGAGCACAACATTACATACCCAGACGGACGGACAGTTCGAGCGCACTATTCAGATATTAGAGAATATGATTCGCGCTTGTGTTATGGATTTCGAGTTCTTGGGACTAGTTCTTGCCACTTGCGAAGTTTGCCTACAACAATAGCTACCAGTCGACCATTTAGATTGCTCCCTATAAAGCATTATACGTGAGGAAGTGCCGTTTTTTAGTTGGATGGTTCGAGTCGGGGGAGGTTCGGTTGTTGGGTACAAATTTGGTACAAGATGCCGTGGATAAGGTCAAGATTATTCAAGATCGACTTCACACCGCTCAATCTAGGCAAAAGAGTTATGCCAACCGTCGAGTTCGTGATGTTGCATTCATGGTCGAAGAGAGGGTGTTTCTCCGAGTTTCACCCGTGAAGGGTGTGATGAGGTTCGGAGAAAAGGGCAAGTTGAGCCCTAGGTATATCAGATCCTTTAAGATTCTTCAAAGAGTGGGTGAGGTGGCCTACAAGCTCGCATTGCCACCTAGTTCATTAGCAGTCCATCTGGTGTTCCATATGTCCATGCTCCGGAAGTATCACGGTGATCTGTCCCATGTGTTAGATTTCAGCTCAGTCCCATTGGACAAGGATTTGACTTATGAGGAGAGCCGGTGGCTATTCTAGCCCAGCATGTCCGATAGTTGAGGTCTATGAGTTATCCTTCAGTTTGAGTGCAGTGGAGAGGTCAGCGATTGAGGCAGCCACCTGGGAGTCCGAGTCGGACATGCAGAGAGATATCCACACCTTTTCACCAATCAAGGTACTTTTCTATGTCCGTTTGAGGACAAACGTTTGTTTTAGAGGTGGAGAATGTGATGAGCCGATAGGTCATTTACAGTTTTAAACTAAAATTCTATGTTTCTAAACCCCGAATAGATCTGTTTAACCTTCTTCGATTTGTGTGTGTAGTCTGTATCTTGTTTCGGAAGGTTTTTATGTGAAACATTGATGAAAATATGAAATTGTGCTAAACTCATTTGATGACTTCGGTCAAAATTTTGACAAAATGGACCCGGATTAGTGTTTTGATGGTCACGATTGGCCTGTATCGTGATTTGGGACTTGGGCATATGCTCAGAATCAAATTCGGAAGTCCCTAGCTCGAATTATCGCAATTATTGAAAACTAGAAGCTTAAAAGTTTACAGAATTAATAAGTTTGACTGAATTACTACCGGGTCTAGATTTTGGCTTCGGGACTTGGTATAGGTTCATTACTGTATTTATGACTTGTCTGCTAAATTTGGTGCAAAACAGATTTGATTTAACGTGATTCGGACATCAGTTGAAAAATTGGAAGTTCTTAAGTTTCATTGAAAATTTCATTCATTTTGACGTCCTATTCGTAGTTCTATGTGTTATTTTGGTGTTGTGATCGCGTGAGCGAGTTCGTATAAAATTTTTGGACTTGTGTGTATGTTTGGTTTGGATCCCCGAGGGCTCGGGTGAGTTACGGATAGGTTACGGATGATTTCGAACTTAGTAGAATAGTTAATGCCTCTTCTGTTACTGGTGCTCTGGTACAAGTCTCGCATTTGCGAGCATGGGCTGATTTGGGGACTCTCGCATTTGCAAGGTGAAATTTCGCATTTGCGAACTTGCTTCTTCCGTTTTTGCGAAGGTAGAGTCGCATGGGGTCGGTTGTGCTCATACTACACTATGCACTTCTTGTGCAGATTTTGGAGATTTGAGGTACAACTGCTCGACGTTCGCAACCCTGAAGTCCCCTCCCACTTTATCTTAGCTGTGTATTTTTCTTTCATACAACTTTACTTTTATTTAGACCTTTATCTGTAGTATTTTAGTAGCTCGTGCACTTGTGACACCAGATTCGGGATGTGTTAGAGATTTCAGTTGTTATTTTTTCCGCTCTTTACTTTAGATTTTATTTCAGTTATTTCGGTTTCTTTATCGTTATTTAATTTGAACTATTAAAATTGGATAAATTATTCTAACGTTGGCTTGCCTAACAAGTAAAATGTTAGGAGCCATCACGGTCNGACTATTAAATACACAATAATTATTTCAAAAATATTATAAAATAATTAATAGATAATAAAATACTAACTTGTGCAATAAAAATGGTTGAAATATAATAACTCAATATTATAAAAATATGAAAATGACATTTGGGCATAAATAACACAATAAACGCAATTATTTGTAGAATGTAGGCCATTATTGCAAAACTAGATAAATAGATTAAAAATGCTAATGTGATTACGAAAAAATGAAATGAATAATATTTGAAATATGTATTATGGATGCGAATAATAATTTTGAGTAATTGAGTCATCACAAAATAATTTAAAGGCTATATCATAGCTCTTACTTCGATTTATTGTCACTGAGGTCTGCCACCAACTCCAGGTTACTCTCGTTGCTTATCCTATATGTATAAATCTAAGTCCTTTAATGCTTCTTCATTATTGTTCATCTTAAGTCTGATTGCCTAATCTCATCTCGTACTTTGTAACTTTTATCCATCCATTGTCAATTTACCTCAATGTTGATCCACAATCTACCACTGATATCTTGAAACTTCTTACGTAATACATTGCCACTAGGGCTTACGTTGCATCGAGGAATATTTGAAGTGATTTTCCTGATCCACCTGGGGGTGATATCATACTTCCATAACCGTATTTCATAGCATCCCAATGTGATTCACCTTAC
>NW_017689334.1:0-1142 GCF_001879085.1 Nicotiana attenuata
TTTTGCTTGAAGAAATGACGATGAAGAATCCAAAAACAAGCACAACATGGCCTAAACCTATCAGAAACTCACCCAAGCCCTCGGGGCTCCAAACCAAACATGCACGCAAGTCTAAAAACATCATATGGACTTGCTCGTGTAATCAAATCATTAAAATAACATCAAAAACTATGAATTTAACCTCAAACTCATGATTTTCTAACTTTTCAACCGGACGTCCAAATCACGTCAAATCAATTCCGATTCTCACTAAATTTCACAAATAGGACTTAAATATCATAACAAACTTGTACTGGGCTCCGGAACCAAAATACGAACCCGATACCAACGAGTTCAAACATTAATTCATTTCTTTATTTCCTTTAAAAAACCAGCACAATAATTTTCTTCAAAAATTATTTTCTAAGGCTAGGGACCTCTGAATTTAATTCCGGGCATACGCCCAAGTCTCATATTTTACCGCGGACCTTCCGGGATCGTTGGAACACAGACCGGGTCCATTTACCAAAAATATTGACCAAAGTCAACTAAAAACCAAATTTAACTCTAGAAATTAGTATATTTTTTATATTTTCACATAAAAGCTTTCCGGTTTCACGCCTGGACTGCGCACGCAAGTCGATACACATAATATGAAGATGCTCGTGACCTCAAACTACCGAACCATACGAAATTTCTCAAAACGACCATTTGGGTCGTTACAATATATGTATGTATGTACACACACACATTATGGATATGAAATGCATGGGGTTTATTGAGATTATTAAAGAGATTTTTTCCTATATGTACTACATTAGAAACTTATTTACCCTCAATATTTACGTTTAACTTAATTACAAGTTGATATACAATTTACCAGTTTTATACAAATAGTTTTAAATGAGTATCCTTTATCCTTGATTGTAGCCTTTTAATGCGGAAATCAAATTCCACAGATCTATCGCTTTCACAGATCTCTCTGCTCTCTCTCTTCCTATTTTCTTTTTTCTGCATGCCAAACTTTTTCTTCTTTGGATATCTATGATTCTCTTCTCTTTTCTCATATCCTTTTTCTTTTTTTCTTCAGAGAATTCAATAATAGATTTGATGTCGTCGATTATCACCATCGAACCAGTCGTTGTCCGTTCCCCGCCAGCCAT
>NW_017689334.1:4734-5855 GCF_001879085.1 Nicotiana attenuata
GAGGATCTCTTAGTTTCCTCAATATATGTGTTGGGGATCTCTTGGTATCCCGAGGATCTCTTGGTATCCTCAATAAATGTGCTGGGGATCTCTTGATATCCCGAGGATCTCTTAGTATCCTCAATATATGTGTTGGGGATCTCTTGGTATCCCGAGGATCTCTTAGTATCCTCAATATATGTGCTGGAGGATCTCGTAGTATCCTCAATATATGTGCAAGGGATCTCTTGGTATCCCGAGGATGTCTTACTATCCTCAATATATGTGCTGGGGATCTCTTGGTATCCCGCACTACAGTCCAAATCAATATAAATGTACATGTGCACGGCATCACCCTTCGTGCTTCATCACTCTTCCTCACCCAAACAGTAGAAATAACAACATCCCGGCAAGGGAATCAATCAATAGAAACAATAACATCCCGGCAAGGGAATCAACGATACAAATAATAACATCCCGACAAGGGAATCAACGATACAAATAATAACATCCCGACAAGGGAATCAACGATAGAAACAATAACATCCCAGCAAGGGAGTCAACAATAGAAATAATAACGTCCCGGCAAGGGAATCAACAATAGAAACGATAACATCATGGCAATGGAGTCAACAATAGAATCAATAACGTCCCGGCAAGGGAATCAACAATAGAAACAATAACATCCCGGCAAGTGAGTCAACAATACATAATAAGGGTCACGGAAAAACCAAGAAGCACGATAACCTCAACAAAACAACAAGACATAATAAACACGTGATAGCTACACTGGTAACCACAACAATTGAACAAGTAACATATTTGCACGAAGTCATAGAGGAACTTACAATCAAGGAGTATCACAGCAATAAGGAAGGCAATCACTTCAATTAAGGCAATTAAGGGTCAATGTAACACGTAGAATTAGAGGAAAACTAATAACATCATATGGAGCATATAGAGGCAATTTAAGCAATTAGGTAAACCAATTATTACGGGCTACTTCCCGCATAATGAACATATGGACCTAAGAACCCTAGAGAAAATTTCGCGCAGATAAGTCCAAGCACACAATCGTCACCTCGCATGCACGGACTACAATTAGAATAGAAGACTCAAATCCTAAGGGGAAGTCCCCCACA
>NW_017689335.1:0-524 GCF_001879085.1 Nicotiana attenuata
AGTTCTTATGTCCATGTTCACTTTAATGTCTGAAGTATTTAATCTTTGTGTAATGTGTTCTGCCCATTTCTTGTAATGAATCCAATTCCTATATCCCCTTATGTGTTTTGAGCTATGGTTCAAAAACATGGCAATATAGCTGAAGTTATTGTCCATGGATATGAACTGGACCCTTTGGGTCCTAAGCTCTTTCAATTTCCCATCCCCATTCCCTTATTATGTGTGTTGAGTTAAAGCTTTGGCCTGACAGTATCCTAATTACTGCCCAGGCCATGGCTTGACCTTCAATAGGTCCTTACTCTCCAATGCTTGGCCAACAGGTTTGGTCAGGGGTGTGCCAGCCTACCTCATGGTTAGGTGTGACCACCAACCTGCTTTGGCACTCCCTACCCCTCCCTATTACACTTGCACTCATTCTTAGAACTTAAGTTCTGCCCTCTCTTGTGAGCCTTGCCTTGGGACCCCTCAGCTCCACTATAGTAACTTAGGTACGACTTACGTAGGGTTAGGGTCGTCTTCCTACC
>NW_017689335.1:5077-5855 GCF_001879085.1 Nicotiana attenuata
GAGTCGGAAAGGATGAGAAGATCCGTATGAAGCTCTTCATGAGAAGTCTGAAGGGGGATGCTTTATCCTGGTACATCAGCCAGGACCCCAAGAAATGGACAAGCTGGGTAGGCATGGCCTCGGATTTCATGGATAGATTCCGATTCAATACAAAGAATGAACCGGATGTATTCTACATCCAGAACTTGAAGAAGAAATCTACCGAAACATTCCGCGAGTATGCTACTCGTTGGAGGTCAGAAGCTGCAAAGGTCAGGCCGACCCTAGAAGAAGAACAGATGAACAGGTTCTTCGTCCGGGCTCAAGATCCCCAATATTACGAGAGGTTGATGCTAATCGAGGGTCAGAAGTTCTCCGATATCATCAAACTGGGAGAAAGAATCGAAGAAGGCATTAAGAATGGTATGGTTACTAATCTTGAAGCATTACAGGCCACCAATAAGGCTTTACAGTCCGGTGGCACGTCCAAGAAGAAAGATGTGAGTGCTGTAATGGTCGCACAGGGAGCCAAATCACCACTAAAACACCACACCTACCTATCACCTCCACTTACATATCAGCCTATCCCGAATTACCAAGCACCCGCACCCTCCTATCCAAATCTACCTCCCATCTACCAATCATCTCCACCTCTCACATATCAACCCACCTCACCCATATACTCTCAACCAGCACCTGTCTACCAAGCTTATGGTGCTCAACCCTCTCATTACCAATCACCTCCCACCCGCCAAAATTTCCCCAAACCTAGGCCAAATTTCGACCGCAGACCCTCCCA
>NW_017689336.1:0-939 GCF_001879085.1 Nicotiana attenuata
CCCCGGAAAAAAATATTTTTTAAATATATTTTTCAGATTTAATTTTTTTTATCGGTTTAAAGGTCCAAAATTTTACAAGTAACAAAGTTATGGGTTCAGAGGTTTATGTGTTTGGAAGTTTACGGGTTCAGAAATTATAAAGTTTACGGGTTCGAAATTCCGCGATTCGAAAGTTTAGCGGTTCGAAAGTTTATAAAATTTGTGGATTCGGAAGGTTGTTGGTTTGAAAGTTTATTGCTTCATGTTTATTATATCTAAATTATTTATCAATACTTCTGAGAAGTTATTTTCCTTAATTTGCGTACCAAACACCGGAAAATGAATAAGATTACTGCTTGTTTTTCAAGAAAATATTTTCCACGAAAAACATTTTTCGTTATACCAAACACACCCTATATGTAAATGTCACACCTCCTTTTTACACACCTACCCCGAAGGATAATGTATAAGGGAGTTTTTCCATTTAAAGTGACATTATTCGAAATGGGATTATTTATTTATTTTTAGAGTCGCCACTTGGGAAAGGATTGGCTTTTGGTGTCCCAAGTCACCGATTTAATTTAAATCCCAAATCGAGGAAAATTTCGACTTCCCAATTGGAGTCTGCGAACCAGAAATTCTGAATAAGGAATTCTGTTGACCCGAGGGAAGGTGTTAGGCATCCCCGGATCCCGTGGTTCTAGCACGGTCGCTTAAATTATTATAATTGGCTAACAATCTGATTTTCATACATACCATCCTATAGTGCCATTTTATAAATTTTTGTTTAACCGCTTTTAATTAACTTTTATGAAAGTGAACGCCGTTTAAGAGCGTGTTCCTGGATCACGTCACATGAAATGCACCCGGATCCTCGACACCTCCTATTCAACGTTTTGGGATTTGGATTTGGGTCGCATGAAATGCACACCCGTATTTAAGAAGGTAAAATTATTAAAA
>NW_017689336.1:4524-5854 GCF_001879085.1 Nicotiana attenuata
ATATAGCTTAGGAAGTTTTCACAAATTTCCCCAATTTACCAAATCAAAACACTAATTAAATGGTAAAAACAATGATGGATTCATGTATAATAATCAAATCTGTGTCAAAATCACTCACCATAATCAACTCCTTGAAAATCTTTTCCAAAATTGCCCAAAACCGAGGTCTCCATTTCAAAAGATAAAAAATGGAATAAAACCCTCGATTTGGAATTAAATATTTGTTGCCCAGTTATTGTCAGTCGAGATCACGGAAACATCCTCGCGATTGCAAAGATCAAAATGGCCAATGCCCTTAAACACACTACACAAATGCAATGGTTGGTAGACTTGCCCCTACGCGAACACGATCTCACTTACGCGATCGCGTAGGTCTAACATCTGAGGCCCCCAACTGACCTCGGCACTCTCGTGTCCGCGAAGAACTGAGACCCACAAGCTATGCGAACGCACTCCAATAATAGCGAACGCGATGCACAAAATCGCATATAAGGAAACCAGAACCAGATACATTAGCAATCCTACAAGTCAAAAAATAAGCCGAACATGATCCGAATCAAAAAATAAGCCGAACGTGATCCGAATCACACCTGAGGCCCGGGACCATATTTAAACATACCAATAAGTCCTACAACACTATACGAACTTAGTCAAAGCCTCAAATTACATCAAACAACACTGAAATCATGAATCACACCCCCATTCAAGCTAATGAACTTATGAACTTCTAACTTCTAAAACTAATGCCGAATTATACCGGACCAACTTCGATTGACCTCAAATTTTGCACACAAGTCATAAATGACACAACGGACCTATTCCAACTTCTGGAACCAAAATCCAAACCTGATATCAACAAAGTCCCAGAGGATGCTCAGGGATTTCTGGAGGAGTTCCACCGTGTCCTCCGCACTATGGGTATATCAAAGTCGAGTGGGGTTTCTTTCACTGCCTTCCAGCTTCGAGGGGTAGCCTATTAGTGGTGGCGTACTTTTGAGTTGGACAGTTCGGCTGAGGCAACATCCCTTATATGGACCCAGTTCTCAAATATGTTTTTGAGGGAGTATGTCCCTCAGAGCCTCAAGGACGCATGGCGTGCAGAGTTTGAGCATTTGCGTCAGGGCACTATGACTGTTTCGGAGTATGCTGTTTGTTTCAGTGACTTGGCTAGACATGCACCGACCTTGTTTTTTACAGTTCGAGAGGAGTTCGCCGGTTTATTGAGGGATCATTCCCAGCATCAGGTCTAGCATGGACCGGGAGTTAGAGATGGATATCGCCTATCAGCAGGGGTGAGTATTGCTAGGAGAGTAGAGGGCATGCTTGCTCG
>NW_017689337.1:0-5854 GCF_001879085.1 Nicotiana attenuata
TACTAAATTAGGGTTCCAATCCCTGAGTTGTACCTTTTTAGGCATAGGGCCTCCATTCCCTAGTCGCCTTTTGCCAACATTAGGGCTCCAATCCCTGAGTTGTGCCTTTTTAGACATACGGCCTCCATTCCCTAGTTGCCTTTTGCCAACATTAGGGCTCTAATCCCTGAGTTGTGCCTTTTTAGACATAGGGCCTGCATTCCCTAGTAGCCTTTTTCCAGACATTAGGGCTCCAATCCCTGAGTTGAGCCTTTTTAGACATACGGCCTCCATTCCCTAGTCGCCTTTTGCCAACATTAGGGCTTCAATCCCCGAGTTGCGCATTTTTAGACATAGGGCCTCCATTCCCTAGTCGCCTTTTGCCAACATTAGGGCTCCAATCCCTGAGTTGTGCCTTTTTAGACATAGGGCCTCCATTCCCTAGTCGCCTTTTGCCAACATTAGGGCTCCAATCCCTGAGTTGTGCCTTTTTAGACATAGGGCCTCCATTCCCTAGTCGCCTTTTGCCAACATTAGGGCTCCAATCCCTGAGTTGTGCCTTTTTAGACATAGGGCCTCCATTCCCTAGTCGCCTTTTGCCAACATTAGGGCTCCAATCCCTGAGTTGTGCCTTTTTAGACATAGGGCCTCCATTCCCTAGTCGCCTTTTGCCAACATTAGGGCTCCAATCCCTGAGTTGTGCCTTTTTAGACATAGGGCCTCCATTCCCTAGTCGCCTTTTGCCAACATTAGGGCTCCAATCCCTGAGTTGTGCCTTTTTAGACATAGGGCCTCCATTCCCTAGTCGCCTTTTGCCAACATTAGGGCTCCAATCCCTGAGTTGTGCCTTTTTAGACATAGGGCCTCCATTCCCTAGTCGCCTTTTGCCAACATTAGGGCTCCAATCCCTGAGTTGTGCCTTTTTAGACATAGGGCCTCCATTCCCTAGTCGCCTTTTGCCAACATTAGGGCTCCAATCCCTGAGTTGTGCCTTTTTAGACATAGGGCCTCCATTCCCTAGTCGCCTTTTGCCAACATTAGGGCTCCAATCCCTGAGTTGTGCCTTTTTAGACATAGGGCCTCCATTCCCTAGTCGCCTTTTGCCAACATTAGGGCTCCAATCCCTGAGTTGTGCCTTTTTAGACATAGGGCCTCCATTCCCTAGTCGCCTTTTGCCAACATTAGGGCTCCAATCCCTGAGTTGTGCCTTTTTAGACATAGGGCCTCCATTCCCTAGTCGCCTTTTGCCAACATTAGGGCTCCAATCCCTGAGTTGTGCCTTTTTAGACATAGGGCCTCCATTCCCTAGTCGCCTTTTGCCAACATTAGGGCTCCAATCCCTGAGTTGTGCCTTTTTAGACATAGGGCCTCCATTCCCTAGTCGCCTTTTGCCAACATTAGGGCTCCAATCCCTGAGTTGTGCCTTTTTAGACATAGGGCCTCCATTCCCTAGTCGCCTTTTGCCAACATTAGGGCTCCAATCCCTGAGTTGTGCCTTTTTAGACATAGGGCCTCCATTCCCTAGTCGCCTTTTGCCAACATTAGGGCTCCAATCCCTGAGTTGTGCCTTTTTAGACATAGGGCCTCCATTCCCTAGTCGCCTTTTGCCAACATTAGGGCTCCAATCCCTGAGTTGTGCCTTTTTAGACATAGGGCCTCCATTCCCTAGTCGCCTTTTGCCAACATTAGGGCTCCAATCCCTGAGTTGTGCCTTTTTAGACATAGGGCCTCCATTCCCTAGTCGCCTTTTGCCAACATTAGGGCTCCAATCCCTGAGTTGTGCCTTTTTAGACATAGGGCCTCCATTCCCTAGTCGCCTTTTGCCAACATTAGGGCTCCAATCCCTGAGTTGTGCCTTTTTAGACATAGGGCCTCCATTCCCTAGTCGCCTTTTGCCAACATTAGGGCTCCAATCCCTGAGTTGTGCCTTTTTAGACATAGGGCCTCCATTCCCTAGTCGCCTTTTGCCAACATTAGGGCTCCAATCCCTGAGTTGTGCCTTTTTAGACATAGGGCCTCCATTCCCTAGTCGCCTTTTGCCAACATTAGGGCTCCAATCCCTGAGTTGTGCCTTTTTAGACATAGGGCCTCCATTCCCTAGTCGCCTTTTGCCAACATTAGGGCTCCAATCCCTGAGTTGTGCCTTTTTAGACATAGGGCCTCCATTCCCTAGTCGCCTTTTGCCAACATTAGGGCTCCAATCCCTGAGTTGTGCCTTTTTAGACATAGGGCCTCCATTCCCTAGTCGCCTTTTGCCAACATTAGGGCTCCAATCCCTGAGTTGTGCCTTTTTAGACATAGGGCCTCCATTCCCTAGTCGCCTTTTGCCAACATTAGGGCTCCAATCCCTGAGTTGTGCCTTTTTAGACATAGGGCCTCCATTCCCTAGTCGCCTTTTGCCAACATTAGGGCTCCAATCCCTGAGTTGTGCCTTTTTAGACATAGGGCCTCCATTCCCTAGTCGCCTTTTGCCAACATTAGGGCTCCAATCCCTGAGTTGTGCCTTTTTAGACATAGGGCCTCCATTCCCTAGTCGCCTTTTGCCAACATTAGGGCTCCAATCCCTGAGTTGTGCCTTTTTAGACATAGGGCCTCCATTCCCTAGTCGCCTTTTGCCAACATTAGGGCTCCAATCCCTGAGTTGTGCCTTTTTAGACATAGGGCCTCCATTCCCTAGTCGCCTTTTGCCAACATTAGGGCTCCAATCCCTGAGTTGTGCCTTTTTAGACATAGGGCCTCCATTCCCTAGTCGCCTTTTGCCAACATTAGGGCTCCAATCCCTGAGTTGTGCCTTTTTAGACATAGGGCCTCCATTCCCTAGTCGCCTTTTGCCAACATTAGGGCTCCAATCCCTGAGTTGTGCCTTTTTAGACATAGGGCCTCCATTCCCTAGTCGCCTTTTGCCAACATTAGGGCTCCAATCCCTGAGTAGAGCCTTTTTAGACATACGACCTCCATTCCCTAGTCGCCTTTTACAACCATTAGGGTTCCAATCCCTGAGTTGTACCTTTTTAGGCATAGGGCCTCCATTCCCTAGTCGCCTTTTGCCAACATTAGGGCTCCAATCCCTGAGTTGTGCCTTTTTAGACATAGGGCCTCCATTCCCTAGTCGCCTTTTGCCAACATTAGGGCTCCAATCCCTGAGTTGTGCCTTTTTAGACATAGGGCCTCCATTCCCTAGTCGCCTTTTGCCAACATTAGGGCTCCAATCCCTGAGTTGTGCCTTTTTAGACATAGGGCCTCCATTCCCTAGTCGCCTTTTGCCAACATTAGGGCTCCAATCCCTGAGTTGTGCCTTTTTAGACATAGGGCCTCCATTCCCTAGTCGCCTTTTGCCAACATTAGGGCTCCAATCCCTGAGTTGTGCCTTTTTAGACATAGGGCCTCCATTCCCTAGTCGCCTTTTGCCAACATTAGGGCTCCAATCCCTGAGTTGTGCCTTTTTAGACATAGGGCCTCCATTCCCTAGTCGCCTTTTGCCAACATTAGGGCTCCAATCCCTGAGTTGTGCCTTTTTAGACATAGGGCCTCCATTCCCTAGTCGCCTTTTGCCAACATTAGGGCTCCAATCCCTGAGTTGTGCCTTTTTAGACATAGGGCCTCCATTCCCTAGTCGCCTTTTGCCAACATTAGGGCTCCAATCCCTGAGTTGTGCCTTTTTAGACATAGGGCCTCCATTCCCTAGTCGCCTTTTGCCAACATTAGGGCTCCAATCCCTGAGTTGTGCCTTTTTAGACATAGGGCCTCCATTCCCTAGTCGCCTTTTGCCAACATTAGGGCTCCAATCCCTGAGTTGTGCCTTTTTAGACATAGGGCCTCCATTCCCTAGTCGCCTTTTGCCAACATTAGGGCTCCAATCCCTGAGTTGTGCCTTTTTAGACATAGGGCCTCCATTCCCTAGTCGCCTTTTGCCAACATTAGGGCTCCAATCCCTGAGTTGTGCCTTTTTAGACATAGGGCCTCCATTCCCTAGTCGCCTTTTGCCAACATTAGGGCTCCAATCCCTGAGTTGTGCCTTTTTAGACATAGGGCCTCCATTCCCTAGTCGCCTTTTGCCAACATTAGGGCTCCAATCCCTGAGTTGTGCCTTTTTAGACATAGGGCCTCCATTCCCTAGTCGCCTTTTGCCAACATTAGGGCTCCAATCCCTGAGTTGTGCCTTTTTAGACATAGGGCCTCCATTCCCTAGTCGCCTTTTGCCAACATTAGGGCTCCAATCCCTGAGTTGTGCCTTTTTAGACATAGGGCCTCCATTCCCTAGTCGCCTTTTGCCAACATTAGGGCTCCAATCCCTGAGTTGTGCCTTTTTAGACATAGGGCCTCCATTCCCTAGTCGCCTTTTGCCAACATTAGGGCTCCAATCCCTGAGTTGTGCCTTTTTAGACATAGGGCCTCCATTCCCTAGTCGCCTTTTGCCAACATTAGGGCTCCAATCCCTGAGTTGTGCCTTTTTAGACATAGGGCCTCCATTCCCTAGTCGCCTTTTGCCAACATTAGGGCTCCAATCCCTGAGTTGTGCCTTTTTAGACATAGGGCCTCCATTCCCTAGTCGCCTTTTGCCAACATTAGGGCTCCAATCCCTGAGTTGTGCCTTTTTAGACATAGGGCCTCCATTCCCTAGTCGCCTTTTGCCAACATTAGGGCTCCAATCCCTGAGTTGTGCCTTTTTAGACATAGGGCCTCCATTCCCTAGTCGCCTTTTGCCAACATTAGGGCTCCAATCCCTGAGTTGTGCCTTTTTAGACATAGGGCCTCCATTCCCTAGTCGCCTTTTGCCAACATTAGGGCTCCAATCCCTGAGTTGTGCCTTTTTAGACATAGGGCCTCCATTCCCTAGTCGCCTTTTGCCAACATTAGGGCTCCAATCCCTGAGTTGTGCCTTTTTAGACATAGGGCCTCCATTCCCTAGTCGCCTTTTGCCAACATTAGGGCTCCAATCCCTGAGTTGTGCCTTTTTAGACATAGGGCCTCCATTCCCTAGTCGCCTTTTGCCAACATTAGGGCTCCAATCCCTGAGTTGTGCCTTTTTAGACATAGGGCCTCCATTCCCTAGTCGCCTTTTGCCAACATTAGGGCTCCAATCCCTGAGTTGTGCCTTTTTAGACATAGGGCCTCCATTCCCTAGTCGCCTTTTGCCAACATTAGGGCTCCAATCCCTGAGTTGTGCCTTTTTAGACATAGGGCCTCCATTCCCTAGTCGCCTTTTGCCAACATTAGGGCTCCAATCCCTGAGTTGTGCCTTTTTAGACATAGGGCCTCCATTCCCTAGTCGCCTTTTGCCAACATTAGGGCTCCAATCCCTGAGTTGTGCCTTTTTAGACATAGGGCCTCCATTCCCTAGTCGCCTTTTGCCAACATTAGGGCTCCAATCCCTGAGTTGTGCCTTTTTAGACATAGGGCCTCCATTCCCTAGTCGCCTTTTGCCAACATTAGGGCTCCAATCCCTGAGTTGTGCCTTTTTAGACATAGGGCCTCCATTCCCTAGTCGCCTTTTGCCAACATTAGGGCTCCAATCCCTGAGTTGTGCCTTTTTAGACATAGGGCCTCCATTCCCTAGTCGCCTTTTGCCAACATTAGGGCTCCAATCCCTGAGTTGTGCCTTTTTAGACATAGGGCCTCCATTCCCTAGTCGCCTTTTGCCAACATTAGGGCTCCAATCCCTGAGTTGTGCCTTTTTAGACATAGGGCCTCCATTCCCTAGTTGCCTTTTGCCAACATTAGGGCTCCAATCCCTGAGTTGTGCCTTTTTAGACATACGGCTTCCATTCCCTAGTCGCCTTTTGCCAACATTAGGGTTCCAATACCTGAGTTGTGCCTTTTTAGACATAGGGCCTCCATTCCCTAGTCGCCTTTTGCCAACATTAGGGCTCCAATC
>NW_017689338.1:0-674 GCF_001879085.1 Nicotiana attenuata
ATTGATGTATTTGGGGTTTATGCTATAACCGTTGCTCAATTGTACCCACTCTCACACCTCTCGGTAAAGAGAGTGATTTTGCCCAATTGACTCTCTCGAGACCAATTGGGTAGGTTAATTAGACCAAGCAACTAGGGTTCAAGTAGGGTAATTACTCTCTCGAGGTTTAACCCGTTAATTGGGACTACCATTTCTCATGGATCCATCCCAATTCCTTGTTGGGTCAATTTTGGGGTCATAGACTCTCTTTCTCAAGAAGAGTTAAACCCACCAAGCTAGAATCAGTGTTTGCAACCACCAATCCTTAATTAAAACCTACAATTAACCCAAATAGCAAACACCCAACATCAATCTATCCTTAGATGGCAACACCCATCAATTACCCACACTAGGGTTGAGCCACAACCCTAGCTAATAGGGTTTAGCTAGACATAATTAAAGAAGAAACAGAAGAATTAGAAGAAGAACCAAACATAATAATTAATTACTGATAAGAAACGACAAGAATCTATTGAGAAATTAATGCTAAAATGCCGAAATAGGCTAAAACTTCAGTTCTCACGAGCGCAACTCAATATCTGGTACAAACTTAACCTAATAATGGAAAAAGATCTATTTATAGTGGCTGGAAAACTTGGACAAAATACCCTGCGGGTCGAGCGCGGGCCGCGCAA
>NW_017689338.1:4935-5854 GCF_001879085.1 Nicotiana attenuata
TACCACCAATATGACAATTCAACTATGGCTAACCAATCTATCTTCTTCCAAATTAATTCTTGATTGCCTTAGAATAATAATGACTCCATTCAACACATAAAACACTCCATCCGCACTCATCCCAAGTGACCTTGAATTCACGAGACCATGTTGTCTCAATCCCACAAACCATTTCATACCTCCCAAATGCTACATTGCGAGTCAAAACATCATAGAACATTCTGTGCCTCTTCTCATAAGTTGTTACAAATCTTGATTCTTAACCGTACCTATAGGCTCGAAATCATTAGGCACCACGCCTTGCCCCTTTGAATCCACTGGGACCGTTGTTGAGAGCCACCCGCTCTGACCTGGCCCCGAATATAATCAACTCCATAAATCTTCTAGCACATGATTACCCTCTCGACGAAGCACCCGGCAGAATCACTTCCCTTGAAACCCGCCTCTATACAAGGCATAAATCCTGAATCCAAGCTAACTCTCTAGCTGCACAAGTCCATTCACCCCTCGTGGACATCAATTAAATATGCGGCAACATCCTTCCAATTCAAAGTTACGTTGTATCCTTCTTCATTTCAAGTAGCTCCTTTTCGTTATATCAAATCTCCTGCCGCATAATAGCCCAATAATTCAAATTAAATCCGTAGACCCCAATCGTCAATCACTAAAATTCCCAAGTCGTTCCAAACTCTCCTTAAGGTATGTAGTCATCCTAAAACAAAGCCCATATGCATATCCGCCACTCTCCTATGCATAAACAAAACTTCGCTAGAAAATTGGAAAGAGAGAGTTAGAATAAATAGAATTCATACTATCTTTCTTCCGAATACTGATTACCAAGAATTTGAACAAAAAGTGGATACGGTTGATAAAAACCATATCAACAGAATTAGACGAGTTCTTAACTTAATCAATGAAT
>NW_017689339.1:0-639 GCF_001879085.1 Nicotiana attenuata
AGATATAATATCTTCATAAACATCGTAGAATGACTCTTCAATATCTCTATGGAGGTATTCTCGCTATCACATTATCATGCTTATAGTTATAGCAAGATACATATATGCACAAATTGCAATGAGGATGTGGTACTTCAAGATCAAGAATTGTATATGCTTCAAGCAATTTAAATCTTTCAAGGGTCTCATAAGTAAAGCCATATAAGTCATATAATAGACTTTAATTAGATGCATATCAAGGTTTCATGTCATGCTAGACAAATAAGATATCGAAAACTGATTGCACATATCATTGGCTTTGTACTTTCAAGTATTTGAACTACATGTTCAAAACTACATGTCTTTCATATGAATTCAAATTATACTTGAATTGTGGCTCTTCCATTTGGCCAATATTTTTGTGTCTATATTCGATAGACTTAAGATCCTCATCTATCTTAGCGCTATGATAGATGTCGTCGACAAATATTTATATCGGTTCCAACCTCCTATTTTCATAAAGACATAACATAGAGATTTCTTCATTCATATATTCAGGTACCTGAATCTCTCATGAGTATTTATGAAGTGTTATGTCATGTGATCTCTAGATCACTTGCCTCCGTTATATGATCATTTTGATCATTTGCTCTATCTTCT
>NW_017689339.1:4104-5854 GCF_001879085.1 Nicotiana attenuata
TTTTCGTGGTTGAAAATCACACTTGTTGTAGTGGCTTCTTAGTTGAAGCACTATATATTTAAGTGTTAGGGTTAGAAAGTAATAAAATATTATTTTAGTGATACAGTAATATAGAAACTATAATACAATAGTTTAATCGTATTTTTTTTAGTATACTATGCGTATATTTTAGTTTATTTCGTTTAATTGGTATAGTATATGTATATGAGTATTAATTGCTTTATGAAAAGTAGTGTAGCATGCATGTGTAAATGTGAAAGAAGCATAGGGAAAGTAAGACAATTAAACTAATGAGGGAGAATTGGAGGGAAAAAATTAAATTAAAAAACAAATCTGCTAAAGGGTATATCTGGAAAATAAAAATGCTTAAATATCCATTATGCCCTCAAAAGCCGTACGAAGTTACCATAATACCCCATTCTGGACATTTGGGCCATTCTTAGTTTGGCCAAATATATTTTCCGTTGAATTAATTAATTTCGACTATCGAATAAATAAGTAAAAAACGAACTCCTTTTTTTCTCTCTCCTCATGCTTAGTTTGAATCTTCCTTTTTTTTAATGAGTTAAATCTTTTCTGGTGCACTTGAAGTCAAACTCTTATTATATTTGATCATTTGTGTTAGCTTCAAATGTTTGTTTAAACATAACCCAGAGTGTGTATCGGATTATTCCATTGGCATCACCGAATCAGGATCCGATCTTTTTATGGCAAAAATAAAATTCAAGTTGCTTTTTAAAAAAAAATAATTTGCTGACAGTCATGGAAACGCGCGACTGAAGTAGAATTGAATTGTTATGAACAATAAAAGAAGAAGAAGAGTATTGCAGAGCAAAGTAGAGAGAGGGAATTCTTATTGATATGGGTGAATTACAATGGAATATAACCCTCTATTTATAGGGAGATGGTGACTTAGCCACCAAGTAATAAACCCTAGAATCTCTCTAAATATGGACATTCACCATAAATAGGATTCTATTTATAACACTCCCCCTGAATGTCTATTCAACAGATAATGTGCCTCGTTAAAACCTTAACTAAGAGAAAACCCAATGGGAAAAAAAATCTAGAAAAGGAAAAAGAGTACACATATCTAATAATACGCCTTTTGGTTGCCTCGTTAAAAACCTTGCAAGGAAAACCCAGTGGGACAAAACCTTAAAAGGGAAAAAGAGTACAACGCGTATTAACTCCCCCTGATGAGAGCATCAATTCACATCCTTGAGCATTTGCATTCCAATCTTGTGCACCATCTTCAAAAGATCTTTGGTAGAGATTTGATGAACAAATTAGCCATATTAACTTGAATGAATATATTGCACCTTGAAATCATCATTCTTGATAGAAATATAATGTCTTCATAAACATCGTAGAATGACTCTTCAATATCTCTATGGAGGTATTCTTGCTATCACATTATCATGCTTATAGTTATAGCAAGATACATATATGCACAAATTGCAATGAGGATGTGGTACTTCAAGATCAAGAATTGTATATGCTTCAAGCAATTTAAATCTTTCAAGGGTCTCATAAGTAAAGCCATATAAGTCATATAATAGACTTTAATTAGATGCATATCAAGGTTTTGGAGGGCATTTAGGACCACTATTCCTATGTGGTAAGGACTAGGCTGAACCCTTAGGTTTAAAGGCTAAAATGCTAATCGACATGTATAACAAATAGGACTGCACATAAGAGAACATACAAAAACAAATAAAGGCTCACAGATCCCTCCACAAGTGAACAC
>NW_017689340.1:0-596 GCF_001879085.1 Nicotiana attenuata
AATTTGGTAATTTAGTGTACACGAATAAGAAGGATGAAGAAACGATGATGACATCAGGGTCGAGAAGAGGTCCTAGGAGAGCATCTCGAAGGTATGACCAGCCTCGCCTGGTTTCCGATGATTCCCCCGAGCACTACTATCCACCTCAGAACCCACAGTACTCTGTTGCTCCACCTCTGTATGTTGTCCAGTCACCAAAACACCCCAGAAGGCGAGCACGAACACTACAAAATCTCCACCAGCCTCCACAAAACTTTCAAATGCCCTATAACCACATCCAAGTCAGGGGTATAGAGGGGAACAAAGGTTGAAAAATAATTTTACACCAATAGGAGAGTCCTATGCAAACTTGTTTGAGAAATTAAAGCATTATGACATGATTGCACCTATTCCTCCAAATCATGTGGACCCACGTGCAAGAAGCTTTGACCCTTCTAAAAGGTGTGAATACCATTCCAATGCCCAGGGGCACGATGTTGAAAGCTGTCGGGATTTGAAAAGAGAAATAGAAAGGATGATCCAGGAAAAACTGATTGAAATTGGAGAAGGCCCTGGTGATTCTGATGAGCAAATTGGTGGCTAAATGTCAAGCTTTA
>NW_017689340.1:5152-5854 GCF_001879085.1 Nicotiana attenuata
AGCATGTCTGGGGATGAAAACGGTTCCTATATAACATTGACATCGCCCCAAGCCACAATTCCATTTCAAACCTGAAGAAGAAACCAACTGAAGGTTTCAGGGAATATGCCATTAAATGGACAGAGCAAGAGGCTAGAGTTAAGCCACCCATGGATGACCACGAACTAATCACTATCTTCTTTCAGGCTCAAAAGCCAGATTATTTTCAAAACATGATGTCCGCAGTGGGCAAATCCTTCTCGGAAGCAATCAAGATTGGGTAAATGGTTGAGAACGGCCTCAAGATAGGCAGAATTATAAGTCAAGCAGTTCTCAAAGCCACAACTCAGGCTATCCAAATTGAATTTGGTAATTTAGTGACACGAATAAGAAGGATGAAGAAACGATGATGACATCAGGGTCGAGAAGAGGTCCTAGGAGAGCATCTCGAAGGTATGACCAGCCTCGCCTGGTTTCCGATGACTTCCCCGAGCACTACTATCCACCTCACGAACCCACAGTACTCTGTTGCTCCACCTCTGTATGTTGTCCAGTCAACCAAACCACCCAGAAGGCGAGCACGAACACTAACAAAATCTCCACCACGCCTCCAACTAAAACTTTACAAATCGCCCTAACTAACCACACTACCAAGTCGAGGGGTATAGAGGGGAACAAAGGTTGAAAAATAATTTTACACCAATAGGAGAGTCCTATGCAAAC
>NW_017689341.1:0-263 GCF_001879085.1 Nicotiana attenuata
TGGACTAAGTTCAACAACAGTTGAACTGGGACTCAGGCTATGCACCTTCGCCATTGAATCAAGGCTATGCGCCTTCGCCACTAAGTTCAACAATAGTTCAACAGGGTCTCAGGCTATGCGCCTTCGCCATTGAATCAAGGCTATGCGCCTTCGCCAGTAAGTTCAACAACTGTTGAACTGGGACTCAGGCTATGCGCCTTCGCCATTGAATCAAGGCTATGCGCCTTCGCCAGTAAGTTCAACAACTGTTGAACTGGGACTCA
>NW_017689341.1:5298-5854 GCF_001879085.1 Nicotiana attenuata
GTATCCCCACCGTATGGGGGAGCACGGCCTCAACCCACTCACGAATCCCAGCCAACGGAGTCGGCGGCAACTTTTCGGCTACAAAATTGATACGAGTTAACGTATATGAGCACAAGACGTAAGGAGGGGCAGAAAAGGGAATTCGACGATTAAGGAACTTACGTGCATGATTCCAAGCCTCTGGGAACCCAGTAGAGCACGCCACTAAATGTTCAGAGCCTGATGTAGAAGAAGTGCTCGAAAGGGCGAGGGTCGAGCTCATCATCCAGTTTCACAGTCAGGCCCCTCGTCCCGCGAGGACACGCTTGAATCATGGTACCACGAACTCTCTGGGGAGCGTAGAGGCTAAGCACATGCTGCAGCATGACCTCCCTACCGGCCAGTTCTGCATATTTGATAAGCATTGCTAATAATTTGTAAAGAGAAGGATCAAGCTGACCCGAGCATACCCCGTAATGACGACAGAAATCAACCACTAGCATTGGGAGCGGGAGCTTAAACCCCAACTTGAAGGGATCCCCTTCCCCTTCCCACTACTATGTGAATTTATTTGCCT
>NW_017689342.1:0-442 GCF_001879085.1 Nicotiana attenuata
TCTTTCTTCTCACTATCCCTTGCCATTGTAATATTTTCTGCCAAAGTTCCCATGTGGTATCACATTCAAAGAAAAGATGTTGCACTGTTTCATTGCTTCGATTGCACAAAGAACACACTAGTATCATCCAGTTTGCTCCATCTAGCAAGTCTTAACCTTGGTAGGCTAGTCTGTCTACGGATTGTCAACCTTAGGATGAAGGTCCATTTAGGCATTCCCTTGTTATTACACACAAGTCCTCTTCATGGCACCTTTTGGAAGTTCCTTTGTAGCTTCTTATACATCTGTCCTGGTGGACGAATTTCCCTATCTGCTTCACTTCGATCTTACTGAGTAGCCTGCCTTTTGAAATTGCTCCTTTGCCTTGAAGATCTTCTGTATTACCCAGGATGCATTCCTAGGTTCTATTTCCTAGATGCTATTACCTTTTATGTAGTAAGTA
>NW_017689342.1:4866-5854 GCF_001879085.1 Nicotiana attenuata
AGAGAGACTAATTGCTGGCAGCCATATCTCTTACCAAATTTAGGATAGTAAATTATTTCTTTCTCTATCTTTTCTTTGTTAGAAGAAAGATAAGAATGAAATTTTTCAAGTATAACCAAATGGATCAAATTAAGATGATTTTTAATGATTAATTGACAGTTCATACCATGTGTATTTTTTTTCCTTCGAGGAACATAATTTGGATATTAGAGGTCTTATATAAGAAAAAGTTGATAATGGTACATTTATATACCTTGAATAACACATTAAATTTTTTATATAATAATTTCTTTGAACAAGAAGTAAACGCACTTTACATCGTTAAGTAATTGATAAAGATTATTAGCTAATTCTAATCATGTGTACAAGATCATGTTATTTCAATAATATTAGAAGTTAATCAAGAGGATATTTTTTTTTGGTAATTAAACTGATTTTATTACCAAGTAAATATTTACAGTATACATCCTCGACTCCCTGTCTATATTCCTCTGTTGGACATGCTGCACCAACTAAAGGATACTACTCTGTCCCTACACTACTGAATCATTCTATACTATACTGGGTACCAATTTAGATTGCTTAGGCACTTGTCCAGTTTTTTGTAACATTGAGCTCGTATATGAATCTCCTGCACTACCATTTTAACTGTTTTTATCACATTAAACTTTTCCTTTTGAAATATACATCTGTTCCTAGCTTGCCACACATGATAGACAACTGCAGCCATTGCAACTCTGTATAGTTCAGCACCTGCACTCTTCCCTGCTGCCTTCTCTGCTGCCCATTGTATTTCTTCGTGCCACTGCTTCTTTCTTCTCACTATCCCTTGCCATTGTAATATTTTCTGCCAAAGTTCCCATGTGGTATCACATTCAAAGAAAAGATGTTGCACTGTTTCATTGCTTCGATTGCACAAAGAACACACTGTATCATCCAGTTTGCTCCATCTAGCAAGTCTTTCCTTGGTGGCTAGTCTGTCTAGGAT
>NW_017689343.1:0-5854 GCF_001879085.1 Nicotiana attenuata
GAGGATATTGAGATATCTGAAGGGGACTACTGAATTGTGCCTATGGTACCCTAAAGGTAGTAATTTCGATCTAGTACGTTATGCTGATGCTGACTATGCAGGTTTCCTAGTGGATAGAAAGAGCACCTCAGGTATGGCTCACTTTCTTGGCTCATGTCTTATATCATGGGCTACCAAGAAACAAAATTCAGTAGCCCTATCTACTGCTGAAGCTGAGTATGTGGCTGCAGCTTCTTGTTGTGCTCAACTACTGTGGATCAAACAACAATTAGTAGACTTTGGTATAGAAGTGGGATGCATCCCAATATTCTGTGATAACACTAGTGCTATAAGTATGACAAAGAACCTTGTTCATCATAAAAGGACCAAGCACATAGATGTTAGACACCACTTCTTGAGAGATAATTATAAGAAAGGATTAATCTCAATAGAATTCTGTGCTACTGATAAACAAATAGCCGACATCTTCACCAAAGCACTGAATAGGGAAAACTTTGAAAGGAACAGGTTGGAATTAGGGATGATTAAGATCACCTAAAAGGAACCAGTTCAGAATGCAATAAAAAAAATGAAAAAAAATGAAAAAAAAAACAATTTTTTTTTGCTAGAAGTTCTGATTTTATGTAAATATCTAGACTACTTACTCAGTCTCATACTCTAATCAGTATACTCCTGTGACGTGTGTTTATATTAATTCATTGATCTCTTACAAAGTTTTTTTCTATTCTGATATATGAGGCATAATCAAGAGGAGTTCTACTTGAAGAATCTGGTTCATCAGTATATGCTCATGAGAAAAGGTCAGGTATGTTTCTATACTTTGCACAATTAGAAAAATAAATATTCCAATTATGAGCAGAAGTCCTATCCTAACCAAACTCCTAAAAATCTAACCGTTGTGCATTGAACCAGTTTCATTCTCTTCGAATTCTAAATAAAACGGGATTATCTCTTTAAAACTAGCGTCGATCAATTACTATTAAACCCCTGATTTTACCCCTGATTGACCACTGCAAGCTTCAGACCCCTGATTGACCACTGCAAAAGACTGCCATTACTGCACCTAATCATACTCTACTTTAAATACACTCCACATATTCCTACTACACTCCATAACCATCATTAAGTGTTAAACCCCTGATCATCCTCCATCTCTCCAAAATTCTTCAAAATTCCCAAAAATCCTCCAGAAATTCTCCGCCATGACTAACTCTCAAGAAAATCCTTTAACTCCCCCACCAGTATCTCCTAATACATCTTCATCTGTACCTCCTAGCGACAACCCTAAACCAAGATTCCGCAGGCAGAAAATGTTGGCTAGAAAGACTGTTGCTACTGGTGTTTTGAGAACAGCTCTCAACGAAAAATTGAAAGCGAGTCAAAGAGGGGGAAGCTCTAAAAAAGAATCATCTAACTCAAGTTCTGAGTCTGAAGCTTTTGTCTCTGCAAGCGATGGAGAAGAACGTGGGTCTTCTGAATCAGACAAAAATCAAGAAACTCCTAAAGAGGTAAATACATGCTATGTTTTTTCTGATGTAGTGGAGAAAGTAGATGATAGGTTTGTGTTAGTGGGATCTGTGAGAGATGTAAGTGAGGGAGAATCGAAGAGGAAGGGAAAGAAAAAGAAAGGTGAAATTCTTGCAATTTGTGGAGGAGTTGAGGAGATTGGCAACAAGCCAGGGGGAAATGAATCTGGAGAAGCTGCTGAAGGTCTTGTGAACCTGAGTGAACAACAAGATGGACCTAGTTCATCTGTGGAAGAAACCTTGGCTGACATTCTGAAGAAAGTTGGAGAAAGCTATGATCCCAAGAAGCGCAAAGCTTCTTCTCAAAAGGCTCCAACTGCCTCTAAGCCAACAAAGAAGAGCAAGGTGTCATCTCCTAAGTCTACTGTCCCTTCAGCACCAAAGGTGAAAGCTACCAGAAGCAGGGTAAGGCAAAGCGAGGCTGAGTTGCAGAAAGCCTTAGAGGCAAGCAAGAAAAAGAACAAAGAAAAGGGAAAAGCTAAAGTTCTGGAAAGTTCTGTGGCTGCAGAAGAAGAGGAGGAAGAGATGGAACTGGTCCATCAGGAGAGAGGTACAACTGAGGAGGTTCCCACTCCTAAACCTAAGAAATCCAAGACTTCTACCAAGAAGTCTTCAGAATCTATCTCTGCTGAACCCTCCCTGGCAAAAAGAACCAGATCTGCAGTTAAAGGAAAACAAGTGAAAGTTCCTGAAGAAGAAGAAGCTTGGAGTGGAGAAGAAGAAGAAGAAGAAGAGGACTCTGAGAAAGAGCAGGACAGGTTTATCCTTTTTGGAAAAAGAAAAATATTGAAAGGAAGAATTCTGAAAGACCTGGAGGAGCCAGGCATGAAAAGATTGATTGATGCACTAGAAGCACAGGGTTGGAAGGACATGGTTCTTCAACTGGATGGCAGGCTTGCAAGAAAAGAACTGATAGAGTTTATGGCGAATGCCACAGTGGTGAATGGGGTTGTTACAAGCCTGGTGAGAGGAGTAGAGGTGCAGTTTGATGCACCTAAGTTGGGATGAATTCTAGACATACCCTGTGAGGGATATGATGATTATACTAGGCAAAGGTGGCCTTGTCTAGATTCTCTCCCTTCTGCTCCCCAAATCACCCGGAATTTTTGTGATACCAAGTCTGCTGAAGAAGTGCCTGAGGCTAGGTTTGTGCAAAAGAGTGAGATGAAGCCTGAGCACAAGGTGCTATTTGAATTTGTGAACAAGTGTCTGCTGCCCAGACAGGAGAGAAGGCACACTGCAAATTATATGGACCTGGTCCTTCTGGAGTGTCTTGTGACAGGAAAGCAGATTAACTGGCCTAGTTTCATTGTCAAGCTGCTGGATAGAGTGATAAATGGCTCCAAGGCCCATGCCACTCCTTATGGGTTTATACTGACAACTGTCTTGGCCAAGTTAGATGTGCCATTGAAGAAGTGGGAGATGGCCTCCAGCAAAGAGCACTTTGGGTTCAAAACTCTGCAGGCTTGTGATTATCTGCAAAGTGTAACCTCAGTTGAACCTGGTTCATCCGTGAAGACTCCTGTGAACAGCAAAGTTAGGGCATTGGTTCTAGAATATGGAACAAAAGATGCAGGAATTGCTAGGCTCCAGGCTCGCATTGCTGAACTGGAAAGTGAAAGAAATGGCCTCAAAGATGAGCTAGCAAAGGAAAAAGGAAAGAGTGAAGGGATGCTCCAAACAATGCTTAATCTTCTTCAATCCCAACCCTCTAGTTCCTCCAAGCCCTAGAACCAGTTTAGAAACTCCATCAGTGACCCAGATCCGGGACTTTTCTCTGTTTTTTTTTGCTCATGATTGGATGTTTGTTTTTCTTTTTGTGGTCTGTTTTGTAGAAACATCTCCTAATCAATAACAATGTGCTTTGTTTTCTCTTGTTCTATGCAACTTCTGATCTTAATAGTTAAATTTCTGTGAAGCTGATTATTGATTAACTAAATCATGTTTTCACTTGCTGTTGCCCCAGTGGCCATGAGTAATAATTAACATCTGGGATTCTAATAAAATGCAACTTTTCGATGATGCCAAAAGGGGGAAGAGATATTGTGCTTTACTTTGTATTCTGAAAAATGTGATGTTTATAACCTGATTAAACCTGGTCCTTAATGATAAGTTAAATTAAAGTGTGAATATTAAGCTGAGTTCCACAGGGTCTCTGATCAATAAAAGCACAGAGTTTGTCATCATCAAAAAGGGGGAATTTGTTGGCCCAAGTTCAGATGAAGTTTTGAAGATTGACAAAATGAACTCAGTCATGAACCAGGTCCATCATGTGAGACACAGTGTTGATATGCTTGCACATGTGACATACGCGTGAAGAAGATAAGTCTCAAGGATCAGCAACAATATCTTCTGAATTGATCAAAAAGATTGCATACAGGATAAGGAGTTGAAGTCTCCTTATGAAAAGAGAATTATATCCGGATCAAGGATATGGATTAGGAGTTAGAGTTGTTCTTGGACTCGAATTGTCAAAGGATCCACAATTCGAGTTCTTATCAAACTCTGATTACTAACTCTATAAAAATAACGATTGTTCTCTTTTACAGGTGGTTGCACATAAGCAGAAGTTAAGCATATTTGAGAGCAAAAAGATCAAGTCTGATTTGCAAGCAACATATGCAAGATACAAGTGTGCACGTCTGAAGCTACATGAACTAAGATAGAAGAACCAGTTTCATCATTGTGTTTATTCTAAGTCTAGTTCAATTGTAGTAGGTTTTCATATTGTGCCTTTCAGCTTTCATAGAAGCAATTGTAATAGGTATAGTGAGTATTCAAGTTAGAGTTAACTTGAAAGTGTCGCAACAGTTGAGGTTGTGTGCTACACCGGGATTAGAGTTAATCCTTAGGTTTACAAAGAGTTTTGTAAATGCAGTTTTTGGCTCAGTGATTTTAGTGGAGTTTGGGAAAATCCTACTGAGTAGTAGGTCGTGGTTTTTTCACCTTTTGAGCCAGGTGTTTTCCACGTAAAAATCTCTGTGCACTTTACTTTCAGCATTTATTATTCCGCAAACTGCTGTAGTTAGAACGCTTAGAAGAACCAGGTTCTTCTAACGCGAAAATTAGGTACCACACAAATCACCCCCCTCTTGTGTGGTATTGACGTTTATAACATCAATTGGTATCAGAGCGGGTTATCCTTGAAGAGGTTAACACCTTAGGAAAAGATCAACATGAGTGCACCACCTGGGAACTGGGAAGGGCAATCCACTGCCAGGCCTCCTCTCTTCAATGTCTCTACTACTCCTGGTGGAAAAACAGAATAAGGGACCATATAATGGGCAAAGACTATGAGCTTTGGGATACCATCACTGATGGTCCTTTAGCCACAACCAAGAAGAATGCTGAAGGAGTGGATGTTCCAAAGACAAGAGCAGATTGTACTGCTGAAGATCTAAGGAAATGGGAGAAAAATGCAAAAGACAAGAAATGGTTAGTGTGTGGACTTGGTCCTGATGAGTACAGCAGGATTCAAGGTTGTACTACTGCCAAGGAGATTTGGGACACTTTACAAGTGGCTCATTAAGGAACATCTCAGGTGAAGAGGTCGAGAGGAACACTGTTGTATTCTCAATATGAGAATTTTACTATGAAGGATGGAGAAACTATCCAAGAAATGTATACCAGGTTCACTACACTGACAAATGAACTTGAGTCTCTTGGAAGGATTATCCTGGAAGAAGACAAGGTGGAGAAGATTCTAACTAGAGTTTTGCCAATCTCCTGGGAAAGCAAAATCACTGCCATTCAGGAATCCAAGAACATTGCTACTTTGAAGTTGGATGAACTGATTGGAAATCTCACTGCCTATGAATTGAGAAGGCAAACAATGAAGATGGATGCTCCAAAGAAAGAAAGAAGTCTAGCTCTCAAAATTTCAGAAGGATCAGATCTTGAAGATGATGAAATGGCTATGATAACCAGAGATTTCAAGAAATATCTTATGAGAGGAAAGGGTGCTTCAAAAGGAACAACATTCAGCAAACCGAGGGCTCCTGAGAAACAAACCAATGAGGGGTGTTACAAGTGTAGGAAGACTGATCACCACATCAGAAACTGCCCTCCATGGGAGATTGAATGGAAGAAAGAAAGAGCTGAAAGAAGAAACAGGAAGAAGGAACAGGTTCAACCAAAAAGAAACAAAGGTTCAACTAAGGCTATGGTTGCTGCTTGGGGAGAAACATCAGATGAGGACTCTGAAGATGAAGCTGAGGAGGATCAAGCTCTAATGGCCATCGGAGAATCAGAAGATGAACAGGAGGTAAGTATTCTACACCTTAAAGAAAGAGTAAGTTCTTGTCTAAAGAAAAACTGGCTGATCTGCT
>NW_017689344.1:0-3814 GCF_001879085.1 Nicotiana attenuata
CTGTAGCTGCTTTTGCATTAGTAAACTTCTGGTTTACTGTGATACTTGATGTAGTACAAATTGAAGAATCAGCGCGGGTAACTTCTCACATACATATTTACCCCCTATGATTGTGGAAACATTAAGATTTTTAATCTTTCAATCATTTGTAGTCTCAATATGATGGTCATTTGTATTAGTAAACTTCAGGTTTACTACAACATATGTTTTGATCATAATCATATAATATGAATGACATATTTGTATATAAGCTCTTCGAAAGCCTTCATTTATTATCCACAATCTTATATCTATCGGACACTACTGGTATCATGTGTCTTCTAGGCAAACAGTTAGCTCTTCAGGAGCTTTTGATAATTTTGCACTACCAAATAGTGCTCAGACACTTCTGGTGTCACGAGAGAAAATCATAATCAAATTGACAATATAAAGACAATTATAAATTTATAAATGTAATAAATTAAGAATTTCAGTATTCTTACCACCAACTTCGTGACAAATATCTCCTTCAGGGAGAAACGCAATTAACATCTGAATATTTTATATCAAAGCGGTAACTACATAGTCATTACATCCTTCAGGGAAAGATACATGAGTTGTTATTTCCTTCGGGGAACTCGATAACTAACCATAACATATTAATGTGGTTGTAGTAGAAAGCATTCTACAATAATACTTTTGCCTTGGAATGATATTTAATAAAAATTTCCAAGATATTTTACGTACAACGGGTACGTGCGATAATGATTTTTATGCCACAAAAATAAGATTTATATCCTTTGTTATTCTACCTCTTCAGGAGGTGAGTTGTGGAATTTCTTCATTCACTCCAGGGAATGAAAATGTGCTTCAAAAATAACTTTGAATAGCTTATTATTTTATTTAAGCACAGAAAGACACAGTTTCATAATATTTTCCTGCTTCAGGAGAAAATTTTAATTGTATTACTTCTTCAGGAGCAAATTTAAAATACGAAAAAATGAGTATATATTCTCTCAATCATATTACCTCTTCTGGAGGTGAATCGTATATATTTACATCAAAAGCGCGTTCATATTTACGAGCTTTATTAATATTGTCACATTCACTTCAGGGAATAGATTAATATTTATCAAAAGTTCTCATTCTTCAGGGAACAGAACATAATTATCTGAACGTGCATTAATCACACCAAATCGTGTAATGCTTCAACCTCTTTTAAGATAATGCTACTTCAGGAGCAAATCGAGGCATGTAAGTAATATAGAGAAATTTTCTCTAGCTTATCTTCAATTGTAACCATATAAAGCATCACTTCTGGTGGTCATAGGCATATAGCACTTCTGGTGGTTACCAAAATTTAGTTACAATGAGATATATGAAACATAACCACTTCTGGTGGTTGTATATTTCTTGAAAACTCTGCTGGAGTTTAAGTGGATCTTATAATGTATCCACTTTGTAATCCTTTATTAAGATAATAAGGATGAAAATAAATACCAAAATAGGTATTGTGTACATAACACATAGCCAAGCAGGCGATATAAAGATATTAAAATATAAGCAAAAGGCTCAAATTAAATTACGAAAATTTTGCCACTCCAGATGCAAGTGATATCTACATCACTATTGCCAAGAAAAAAAACTCACCACCTCAAGATATAATCTGTCTTGTGATGCTCGGAATGAACAAGATCTAACCACGGACGTAAGAGCGTCGCCTTACATCGGAGATAAACACTGAAATAGAAATTAAATTCAAAGTAAGTGCTCAAAATGACAGAGTCTCGTGCTGATAACGTGTTATAAAATAAAGACTTTAAAGTAAAGAAACCGAAGACAAATAGAGAGAGAGAGATTTATTATTCAACTTCAAACTGATGTACATAATGAACTGAAATCTCTTCTATTTATAGAAGAAAGGAAGCTGCTGTGTAAGCTGCTACTGCAAGCTGCTGTGTAAGCTGCTACTGTAAGCTGCTGTGTAAGCTACTACAAGCTGCTGTGTAAGCTGCTACTACAAGCTGCTGTGTAAGCTACTACAAGCTGCTGTTAAGCTGCTTCTGTACCAGATATAGATAATCTTCTGCCGGGGGTAATCTTTATTCATAACGAAGTACCGAAATGATAAGCTTCTTCAGGAAACTTATTTATGACGGAGTACTAAATGAACATCCATAATATAATATATATTTATAACAATTTTTTCTTTTCTTATTATTATGTGACAGCTTACTACTTCATTTCAAAAGATCATCAGTATTACAAGAGTAAATTTCATATAATACCCTTGATATGATGAGTTTGAGAAACAATATCCCATTCATTAGCTTTTGAATAAAAAAATATCTTAAATTGATAAAAAATGAAGTGGGTCATTCAATAGTAATTTAAGATTATTTATGAGAGACAATGGATCCATACTACATTACTATTGGGAGAGGATAATGTTAAAAGCATAATTTTCATCAAGGAAATTTATCTATTATTATATAACTAAAAAATAATAAATATATATACATTGTAATTTTTCGATAAAAGTCATTTAGAGCACCTCTGGCTCGTCCTAGGCTTATATGAAGATCAAGGTGGTTAGTGGCGGACCTAGAACATTAAATATGGATTTTCGGGAATCCAATAAATTTTGAGTAGACCTTATATTTATATTAGAAATTTTACTATATATTTATAAATATCTATGAAATTAACTATTATTTTATACTCCCTCCGGTCCAAAATAAGTAATTTTTTGGCCTTTTTCTTGTGGTCCAAAATAAGTGATTTTTTCAGATTTCAAGAATGAATTAATTATTTTTTTCCTACATTATCATTGGAGTAAATAGCGTTGGAATATGTGTTAGGAGTATTTATGTTTAGTAAAGGTTAATATGGTTAATTCTATTGCTAATTAATGCTAAAAGGTAGATTTCTTAATTTGTGTAAAAACATCTAAAAAATCACTTATTTTTAACTGGAGTGAGTATTAATTTGAAATTACAGTATAAACTCATAAAGTGTAATTTTGGGTCATGACGTGAACCGGAAAATTGCAACAAATGCAGCACCAAATTGGGAAAATAGTACGGTTTGACTATTTGAAACTTCGCGCCAGCACGTGGAAGTCGCAGTGTGTATGTGAACATCTGCGGCGAACTGTTTCAAAATTATAGAACTTATTAAATATTACTATTAGAATTCATTGTACTCGGATCTCATTTTTTTTTAATGTACATTATTCATATATAATTCATTGTAATTAATATTGGAGTATATTATACTAGTACTATGATTATCCTTTTACTAACTTGCTATTTTTACCAAAAAAGCAGCTTTTGACTCGATAAAGTTTTACGTTTGGTTCTAATATTGAATATTTCAGAGGCTTCTGAAATGGCAATTCATGTAAATAAAGGTTACAAAATTTAACCTATAGAATGAGATCCTATAATAGCAAGCAAACTTCAGATTGCCTCACTGGAGTCAATATTTCAGATGAAAATACAAGATAACCTCATATTTTGATGAAAGAGTTTTCTTTAAGCAGGCCCCTAATTCAAAGATTAATCCACGATTTAAATCTTATGAGTTATGTATTCTAAATCTTTAGAGTTAATGAGTTCTAAATTGATAATTTATGGATATCAAATAATTCTTTACGGCAAATATAAAATTTGGGTTAAAGCTACTGAGTTATTTTAGAATCTGCGTAAACTCTATATCTGCCCTAGGCGCATGTTGCAGATTTTAAAGAAGATTTATAGCTTGAAAATTTTGGTGTTGGGTTTACACGGTTCACTAACACACTTGTTAATTGTTTTACAATTGTCTTTACTGA
>NW_017689344.1:5273-5854 GCF_001879085.1 Nicotiana attenuata
GATAGGTGAATGGGACCCATATCACCTTTTATAGATTTTGAATCAGGAGTCTTAGTCAAACTTTAGCTGGTATAATCAAGTTTATATGAGAACAAGCAACACATGAGAATTCTTGAAGAATCTTCTAGTTCTTCAGTATATTCTTATCTGAATTCTCAAATAGCTCATTTAAAAATGGCAAATGAAAACTTCAAATTTATCATGGCATGTGCTCTCTTAATAAACGTTCTGGTTTACTGTGGACACAAACTTTTGCATTAGTAAACGTTCTAATTTACTGTGGCTACTTTTGTATAAGTAAATTTCTGATTTACTGTAGCTGCTTTTGCATTAGTAAACTTCTGGTTTACTGTGATACTTGATGTAGTACAAATTGAAGAATCAGCGCGGGTAACTTCTCACATACATATTTACCCCCTATGATTGTGGAAACATTAAGAGTTTTTAATCTTTCAATCATTTGTAGTCTCAATATGATGGTCATTTGTATTAGTAAACTTCAGGTTTACTACAACATATGTTTTGATCATAATCATATAATATGAATGACATATTTGTATATAAGCTCTTCGAAAGCCTTC
>NW_017689345.1:0-5854 GCF_001879085.1 Nicotiana attenuata
ATCACCCTTCTCAGGCCCTACACGGTGAGAGTATATTGGTTATGTTTTTATTGTTGTTGGAATTAAAAATTCTTGAAATTTTGACTATAGAATTGAGCTGGTGCAAAGATTCTTTTTTCCTAAGGTGCAAAGATTCTTGAATTTTTTGAGTATGGAACTGAACTGGAATTAAAAACGTTCTTCAACCTTTTGTCTATGAAATTAAGATTGTTTATTTGGGAATTGTAGGAGCTACTTGGAAACTGGAAAAACATTTCAAGATAATATGTATATGAGGAAGGTGAACCCCCTGTTTTTCACTATAGTGCTAGTCAAGGAATACTAGGAATTGAAGGAATTCTAATTCAGTCAGCCTTGACGATTAGCAAGTTTACGGACTAATCGATCCGTGAAAAAGCCCATGTTTACTTCCTTCCCTTCAGTGTATTGTCAATAGTAAGCTATGTTTATGTTGTCGATTCTCGGGAATGGGGTCCTATGCGGAATACAGCAGCAGATTATATTGATAATATCTCAAGAAAATACCCTTATTGGAACAGAAGCCTTGGATCTGATCACTTTATGCTTGCTTGCCATGATTGGGTAAGGAATCTCTAATTTGCAGAAACTATTTAGTCAGAATTTAAACTTGATATTTTCGATCTTTAAGTTCTTATGTTGAACGTCTGTGCCGAAAATACTGGTTCAGTTGAATCATTTATTTGTGGATGCAATAACGTATTTGGTGTTGTCCCCGCTGCTAAATTTTTTTTATGGTGCTACCAATTTTGGTGTTGTTCCCGCTGCTACTGTTCTAGTTGTCCTGCCAGATATCAATGGCGTTGCAAATACGTTATTGCATCCACAACGTAAAATACGTTATCCATGGTGTGCCCGCTACTAGTGTTCTAGTTGTCGAAAATACTGGTTCAATTGAACATCTGGGGCTTGATAGTCGAGAAACGGCCCAAGAATCATGACTTATGATAATTAGCTTTGCACAATTTTATTACAAGTCTTGAGATTATTTTGAGGTTGTTTTCTTTGATATTTACGGGAGACAGTGCTTAATTCTTCTTATATAATTTCCATATCGCAGGGTCCTAGAATTTCCTTAGCTAATCCTTACTTGTACAAGAACTCAATAAGAGTTCTATGTAATGCAAATACATCTGAAAGATTCAATCCTATCAAGGATGTATCGTTGCCAGAAATCTATCTCCCTCGAGGTACAACGGATGGATTAATTGGAGGGCCGTCTCCATCACATCGTTCTGTTTTAGTTTTCTATGCGGGAGGTATTCATGGCTACATAAGGCAAGTGCTAATGGAGCATTGGGGAAAGAACGATGATCCAGACGTGCAAATACACGAGTACCTTCCGAAGAATGTGTCGTACTATGGCATGATTAGAACGAGTAAGTATTGTATTTGCCCGAGTGGTTGGGAAGTAGCTAGCCCGAGAATGGTCGAGGCACTTTACATGGGGTGTGTTCCGATACTCTTAAAGGATCATTATGTCGCGCCATTTAGTGATGTATTGAACTGGAAAAGTTTTGCTGTTGAAATGAGTTCGAACGATATACCTAATCTGAAGAAAATCTTGACTGCAATACCTCAAAGACAGTACATCAAAATGCAGAAGAGAGGACTTGAAGTAAGGAGACATTTTGAGGTAAATTTTCCTCCTCGAAGATATGATGTTTTTCATATGATTCTTCATTCCATTTGGCTCAGACGGCTCAATATTCATGTTCATGACACTAAGGAATAAGGATGAATGATCGGTTCATGTGAAATATATGCTGTTACTATTTGGTTAGGGAAAGTTGTGCATAAATCCACATGTATGAGTTCAGTGATTTCTGGCAAGTGGGAGAAATTAAATTAGGTGATACAATTCATATTTGTAGTACGATTTCGGTGTGATTGTTGCAGCAAATGTTGAACTATCAGAACTGTAGATTAAAATTTCTTATGTTTAAGTGCATGTTCCTATATTGAGAATACTCATACACACATATATATATATATATGAACGAATATAATTGTTAAACTTGACAACCATTCAAAAGTTCCACTCAAAATCCGTTAGGATGAGCAATACTACAAACCAAATTTGAGAGATGAAATTATACACGTAAGACTAAAGAGCAAAGGAGTGCATAATTTACCATGATATATAATTTATTTTTTTACCTACCTACACAGTGTATTTTTTCGACGAAGAGGTGTCATTTGACACCCCTTCCTATAAGATGGCTCCGCCACTGTCTCAAACTGAACATAAGGCAAGCTGGTTGTTAAAAGAGTGGCCCAACGTACGAAACATCTCGCGTTTATGCAGGGTCAGGGAAGAGCCGCACCTCAAGGGAGTGTGATGTAGGCAACCTATCTTAATGCAAGTATCATTGCCCGATTCCATGCTGGAACTTGTGACCTATAAGTCACACAAAAATTACTTTATTGTTGTTCCAAGGATCCCCTTCTAAGACAAGCTGGTTGTTGGAACACTAAAAGTTGTTAATTACTTGAATTAGGCCTTATTAAACATGTACAGCTATTTCAAATACGTCCTCCGTTCACTTTTACTTGTCCACTGTTAACTTTGCACACCCCTTAAGAAATAATAAATAAAGTGCATAATTTACCATGATACCCATATTAATTAGTGTATAGTCTTAATGGATTTGAAAAATGATTTGGAATGAGTAACTAATGCTAAGGGCAAAAAGAAAAAATAAACTATTTTTCTCTTGATATGCGAAAGCCCAAAAATGACAAGTAAAAATGAAAATTTATTTTTTTAGAATACTTGACAACTAAAAGTGAACGGAGGGAATACTTATTAGCATTTCTTATGTCCACACTGTTGTTAGGCTTCATTAAGTATTATAGTACGGTTAATCTTGATTAGCGTTACTAAGTGCGCAACGGCCACGTTAAGTTAACATTGTGAGGGAATAATTAAAGCTTAGGTCACATAATCCGATACATGATCACTAGTTTGTTGACTACAGAAAATAGGGAATAGTTAAAGCTATAGGTCACATTATCTAAGCTAACGTTTGGACATAAATTTGGTTGAAATTTGAGAAAAAGAATTTTTTAAAAATGAGATGAAAATTAGTTTTTAAAAATTGATAGTATTATATTTGGACATGCATTTTACTTAAAAAGAAGTTGAAATTTTGTGAGTAAAGAATTTCAAAAACTTGAAAAAATTAGTCTAAATCACTTTTTGAAACTTGAAAATTCATCTTCAAAAACTGGTCATTTTTTATAATCAAACAATATTTTTAATTTGTTTTGGAAAAAAAATATAAAAAGAAAATTTATGGTCAAACGGGAGCTTAGCTCCCGAAATTTAAAACCAAAAGCTACAGCATAGTGGTTTGTAAACTAATGGATATAATTTATATATGTCGACAGTTAAAAATTGTTACAATGTTAGTTATTCATTTATAAGTCAACTAGGTAGATTTAAGATATTAAAGTACTAAGTTACACGCGATTGTTGTTTGTCTCAAAAGATATTGTAACCTTTTTGTATAAATCAATTGAAGAAAATGATGGGGTAAATCTTAGTCATTCGTAATGAATTCCAGATCAATGAACTAAAAGAAGAATAACATCTAAAAAGAAGTGAAGATAAACGATCTTATTGAGGCTTTCCAGTATTGTTCTCACTAATCGGTGGAGTAGGACATGTTACATATTACATCAATCGCTGCAGATTGCCTCCTTCATCCTTCTGTTTATCGAAGTTACAGGGAGGAGATAGATGGAGAATGGGAGAGATGTTTTCTCCCTCCCCAAAAAAGGCCCTCCTCTGAGAGGTTTTTACCCTCCTATATATACAGCTCTGGTCCTCCGGCTACATGCTCTATCGACGCTTCTCTGTGCCTCACACTCCTCGGTTACCCGCTGGAGGTCATTCTTTACCGCTTCGACGAAAGTCGTGAGGGCAAGATATGGAACAGCCCATGTCGATCCTTGTTGCCTTGCCGTCTGCGAGCGGGGGCGTTGGTCGGTCTGACCATATTGGTCAGATTTTGACCAATACAATTGTCTTTACGGTGATTTGATGGTGTAAACATCAAAATGACTCTTTAGACACCTTCTAACCAACTTTTGAATATCATCAAAATGGCTCTTTGGATAAAATATCAAAATGACTTAATTCCAGACTCATTTTAAGCAACTCTTAAAAGATCATGCTGTAAGATAATTAATTCGTAGCCATATCAGAGATTAAGACACAAGTACACAATCAATTTAGAGTTAGAGTCTAAAGAAGCGTACCGTTAAACTCCATGGATTCAACAGCGACAACAAACAACGATTAAGCTTGAGACCAACTTCCACGATCCACTAGCTACGTGCTCTCACAGCCCGGAGAACTTGACTGATGGGACGCCTACCGTTACCACGTATTCAAGAGACAGAATACGCTAGGGTTTTCTAAATAGAAAGGGAAAGGGGGATTGACCTCTATTTATAAAGAGTGTCTACCCATCACAGGTCAATAATTATTGGGCCTCACTTATCCACACACACAATATTTAATATTAGGCCTTTTATTTATCTACCACTTGAGCTACGTCACTGTCCTTTCAGGCTATAATCAATTAAGGTAAGTACAAATTCTAGCACATGCAACTCTTTAATGTGCAATTCCTGGATATTCTTGGTCTTAGAATGAGTCAACGGTCGTTAGACATCTCGAAATCCTCCCCGATGAAGCGGTACAATCATTTTGTTTTTTTTGGGGTAGTCACAAGCTTGAGATTTTCTGGAAAAAACGCATTTTTTAGTAGTGGAATTTTTTCAGTAGGTATTATCGGTCGATTTTCCGGTCGGAAAAACACATTTCTTTTAGTGGTGAATTTTTTTGTTCAAAAGAAATCAAGATTAGTATCCAAAAGCACTTTCCGCTAACCTATGATACATATGCATATCTCTTTGTTACCTAAATCAAGAATAGTTAACATTTGGTTGAATAAAGGAATTCAAAGCGAGGAAAAGAAAAAAAGAACAAGGGATCGGATTTCAAATATATATATATATATATATATATNCCTCCGTTAGCTTTCCGGCAACCAGCCTCTATCTACTCGCCCTATCGCATTACCCACTGCCCGATCTTCGTCGAGGGCTGCTTCAGTTGAGTCTGCGGCAGCGGTTACTCCTGCTAAGGCCACTTCTCAGGCTGAAGTTCCGACTAGTATTGCTCGCCCGACGGGTGAATCTCCGCCTACTGAGTGTCGATGCCCCCTTTTTCTAAAGGCGAAATCGGGTTTACGATATTTGGGCGGACAACTCTATTCCTTTTGGGAATTTGGGTTTGAGATTTAGAAGAGTCGCCACCTAATGATTAAGTGCATTAGGACACTAAGAATTTAAAAGAAAGAAGAACCAGAGAATGGGTAAGGGCTTGAAATATCTCAGGGGGAAGGTGTTAGGCACCCCCCAAGATCCACTAGTGTGGTTCCCGACCATGTTACAATTGTGACTTTAAAACAAGTAAACATACAAGACAACTTCCACATAACGATTACAAGTAGGAATGTATAAAGGTTAAATAAACATGCTGAAGTCAGAAAATAGGTGGTTTCATAGTTGTTTAAAAGAATGTATAAGTGCAGAAAAATAAGGATCAAATAACGAGTGCAAACAATCAGACAAAAGAAGTGAAATGGGCTGAAGTTTAAAAAGAAAACAGTGCTGGAAATTCAAAGAGGTTTTAAATGATTTGAAGCGAAATACAAGGTTTAAAGAGCTGGAAACTGACAGTTTAAAGAAAACAATAACGAAAGTACATAAGGAGGAGGGGGTCCGTAGGTTTATAAATAACATGGATCATCCACGCAAC
>NW_017689346.1:0-877 GCF_001879085.1 Nicotiana attenuata
ATAAAAGAACTAAACAATATAATTTTCAATAAAGAAAATGACCTTTCGAGAAAGGCATGTGACCAACTTCCGAATTAGTAGTTTCATCAACTAGTCTTTATTAAGACTAAACAGCTGATGATTTTACCAACTACTATATCAATGGAGTTCAAAAATTAAATAATTTAGACATTACGTCTAACATTGGCTTTTGTCATGCATAAGCTAAAAGCCCCCACATTTTAAATATTTCATCAACATATCATATATAATCAAATAATGACTATATAATTTGAAGTATTCTTAACGTAAACACATTTGTTTACACTCATTAATTTTTGAAACCATTTGACAATATTATTTGGTCAAATCTCGCATGTCATTGTTTACTAAACAATTTATCCAAACGTTACGACTTTCCCGGTTTCTCGGCCGGAGGAACAGCAGTGCGGCTTGACGAGGCTATCGTCGTTTGCACCAACAGTCGCAGAAGGAATTCCATTCTCATTTGCCATTTCTTACAGTGAACAACAGAAGAGATCAATTAATGGCAAAGCCAAAACAGTAAATAATACTGTAATTAATAAACAGTACGTAATAAAAACAACTAATATTTTTATATACTGTTTTACAGAAAAACGATGAAGTTTTTATGTTCTTCAAATCGTTTTCTGAATTTGAATACCCTGATGAAGTTTTTATATCTTCAAATCAGAATAGTAAAATTCAGACAGAATACAGAATATAATAAATGTAATTTCCTTAAGATTGTTAAATTTATCTGTAATGCTGTAAGTAAATAAAACAGTAATCTTTCTGAAAGATAAAACAGAAAGTTAGTAGAAACAATTCTGAAAAATAATATCCGAACTTCAAAATAATTTTTGAAACGTTGAAG
>NW_017689346.1:5165-5854 GCF_001879085.1 Nicotiana attenuata
GACTGTTTAGAATCGGTTGAACCGGTGATCTAATTTGCATCACTATACTCCCCTATTATCGTGGGATACTTATTGTAGTGCAAAGCATAATTTGGAGTATATTTCAAATACTTCAAAACTCGTTTCATTGTCATGAACGTTCAATGCAAACTTCCTTATGTTGTAGACTAATACGTCTCGATTTTCGATTGCATATCAGATTATTGACTACACTTAATGTAGTAATTATAACAACAACTGGAATGATTGGCATCAGTTGTGGCCACAACCTTTTAATATATAACACATTTCGTAATCATTCCGCCATTTTCAAGCATTTGTATGCTATTCATTCATATGTCTATATGATATGCAAATTATAGCACCTCCGTTCATGAAACAAATCCAACTTGCAATGGATTTTGGTCATGTTCATCGGTTAGTTCACCTCATTATAGACCAACGTATTAATATATTCGTTCATGAACGGTCATGTCTATACAGACGTATCTTTCTATGAAAAGTCACAACCTTCAAAGTGACATCATTTCATAAAAGAACTACACAATATAAATTTTCATTAAAGAAAATGACCTTTCGAGAAAGGCATGTGACCAACTTCCGAATTAGTAGTTTCATCAACTAGTCTTTATTAAGACTAAACAACTGATGATTTTACCAACTACTATATCAATGGAGTTCAAAAATTA
>NW_017689347.1:0-1462 GCF_001879085.1 Nicotiana attenuata
TTTGGGACTGCGGGTTCAATTCCCGATAGATCCCCCTGCATATTTACTTTGGGACTACGGGTTAGATTCCCGATAGATCCCCCTGCATATTTTATTTGGGACTGCGGGTTCGATTCCCGATAGATCCCCCTGCATATTTATTTCGGGACTGCGGGTTAGATTCCCGATAGATCCCCCCTGCACATTGATAGTTGGACTACGAGACGGTATCCCGGGAGATCCTTCGGATATATACATATGATGGACTACGGGACGGTATCCCGGGAAATCCACCAGACAGTTGAGAAAAGGACTACAGGACGTGTCCTGGGAGATCCTCATCGTTACCATTGGTATTGAGCTGTACATATTTCGTGTAATTGTTTAGCCTGTCTTATTCCATTGCTGTACTCATTATTACTGCCTATTTTCATACTGTTAATTCATATTATATTGTTTAACCTCAGTAGGGCCCTAACCTTCCTCGTCACTACCCAACCGAGGTTAGGCTTGGCACTTACTGAGTACCGATGGTGTACTCATGCCCCTTCTGCGCATGTTTTTCATGTGCAGACCCAGGTACCTCTACTCTGGCGTACTATCCTCGAGGCAGAGAGATTTAGCGGACACTTTGAGGTATATATGCCGCGTCCGCAGACCAGGAGTCTCTATTATGTTCCAGCTTTAGTAGTTACCCTATCCTTTTCTTTCAGTTGTTTAGACATTCTGGAGTTAGAGCAGCATATTACATTTCTATTAGCCTGTGGTTCCCGTGACTTTCCGGGTTTTGGGATGAAATTGTAGACTTTCGCGTTTTACTTTTGGGTTGTATATGCCAAGTGGCACTTATATACCGTTCCTTTTAGTTTTGCTATTTAATTTAATGTTTCCGCAATTTATGTTAACTTCCGCATTGTCAGGCTTACCTAGTTGTAGGAACTAGGTGTCATCACGACATGTTCATGGAGGGTGAGCTGGGGTCGTGACACAACAGCAACACGAAGAATACTCAATTCAGTTCAAATTTCATACCAAGGTAAAAACAAGTATTTCTAACCTAGCATGCCACACATAATCCAAATAAGGCAGTTTGAGCAAGTAAAGCAATTAAGACAATTAGACATGCTTCCCTAAGCTAACAGCAGTCTTAAATTGCAAATAGTATAAGCAGGAAAGGAAACACAATTAGAGTTACTTAATGAAAATAGGATTTTCAACAATTAACACAAGTACGCACTCGTCACCTCACGTACAAGGCATTTCAAATATCAACAATACCAAATCCTAAGGGGAGTTTCCCCACACAAGGTTAAGCAAGCCACTTACCTCGAACCGGCTCAAAATCAACCCGAAACCACGCTCTTGCCACGAGTACTCGACTCCAAATGGCCCAAGTCTATTCAAAGTAATTGCATGATGTAAATGACACTTCAAGTAACTAATTCAACTAATTAATTCTAAGCTAATACGCGAAATTAGGAAA
>NW_017689347.1:4457-5854 GCF_001879085.1 Nicotiana attenuata
CCTGGGCAGACCCATTAAAATTCCAATCCGAGGGTTTAAGCCTATTTTCATAATTTCGAACTTGGGAGCTCGAGAGGGGCGATATTTGAAGACTTTTGCACCTGAGCAACTAGGGTAAGTGATCTCTACCCAACTTAGATCAATTTCAGTGATTCTTAACTTAAATCTAGCCTTTATATTTCGAATTTGATGGAGAAATTTGGGAAAAATTGGATGAACTTCTTAGGCCAAATTATTGAGCTTTGAATGGGTTTTGGCATCCGATTTGAGAGATTTTTATATGGTTGGACTCGTGAGAGTACGAGGGTTCTGAAAATGTTAATTTCATCTGATTTCGAGACGTTGGCCTGAGGGGCGTTTTGGTCATTTTACCTAATTTCGCGTCTTAGCTTAGAATTAAATCGTAGAATCAGTTGCTTGAGATGTTATTTACGATATGTAATTGAATTGAATAGATTTGGGCTATTTGGAGTCGGATACTCGTGGTAAAAGTGTGATTTCAAGTTGATTTTGGAGCCGGTTCGAGGTAATTGGCTTGTCTAACCTTGTATGGGGGACCTTCCCCTTAGGATATGATATTTGGTAATTGAATGCCTTGTACGCGAAGTGACGAGCGCGTACTTGAGCTAATTGTTGAAAATCCGATTTTTTTCTTTAAATATTTAGACTGAGTTTCTTTCTTACCTGCTTTATTCTACTTGCAATTATAGCCTATGTTAGTTTATAAAAGCATGCTTAGTTGACCTAAATTGTCTATTTGCTTAAGTTGCCTTGATTAGTACTACGTGAAGCATGTTAGGCTAGAACTACTTGTTGCCTTGTATTTTCTTGTACTCTAGTTCGGAATATCTTCTTGTTGTGGCTGCGTATTTACATTGGGACTACGGATGTGGGATTCCGGTAGCTTCCCCCTTGTTTGTTTACTTTGGGACTACGGGTTCGATTCCCGATAGATCCCCCTGCATATTTACTTTGGGACTGCGGGTTCGATTCCCAGGCTGAGTTTGCTTGTGTGAGTGGATTAAAATGTACCGGTGATGTACAACTTTCTAGTGATGCAACACAAATAATAACCGTTCAATTGGAAAAGTACTTTGTGGATTACCCTTCTATTTTTAAATAACACCTTGTGGATTATTTTCTTGCAAAAACATTTGAAGTCTGATGAAGATGCTATTAAGATGGCAATACTATATGTTATAAATTCATTCCTCTTTTCTATTAAAAATACAACACTGGTTGATAGGAAGTACTTGGACTTGGTTGACGAAGGTGATTCAATAGTTATCCATGGGGAATAGATGTATATGAGGAAACAGTGAGAAAAATGTCAGGTATTTTGATAAGCAGCGACATTATTATTGGATTTCAGGACTCCCTTATGCTATTCAGATATG
>NW_017689348.1:0-5854 GCF_001879085.1 Nicotiana attenuata
ATATATATATATATATATATATATATATATAAAATGCATGTGTAAGGCCCCGTGAAAATTTTCACTCAAAAACCCGAGATTTCGTAGTGCCATGTTAGGAATATGTGTTAGAAATTCGTAAAATCAAGCTCGCCGCGGTTTAGACCCTTTAGACTGATCTATGCATTAAAAGTTAAGGAAAAATCTTTGCCAGAAAAGTGCATTTATGCGGTCCATTATGCGGTTGCATAATAGCTATGCGGACCGCATAGTCGCCGCAGAGTGAGGTAGTTTGATGGTTAATTTTGAGGTCAACTATGCGACCAATTATACGATCGCATAATCAATATGCGGGCCGCATAGTCATCGCATAATCTCCTTGGTATTTTTCAAGGGCCAGTTCTGCGGTGCATTATGCGACCGCATAACAGGTATGCGGACCGCATTCTTGTCGCATACCCGGGCAGTTTGTTCAGGTTTCGGGGGCCAACTTTGCAGTCCCTTTTGCGGGCCGCATGGGTTTATGTCGGGGATCCTAATTTCTAATTTTCTTACCCGACCCCATGTCAATATATTACATGCTACCCTTCATTTTAGGCCTATTTTGGGATGCATTTAGAGAGAGAGGGGGGTCCTAGAGGGAGAAGTGATTCTTCATCAATATTCCTCCTAAGATCTTGCTTAAACCTTCAAGATTTGTCAAGAAGGGCACCTAGGTCTTCTTCCTAAAGGGTAAGGTTCTATAACCCAAGCTCTTAATTACTAGATGTAACTAGGATAGACCATTAGAAGGGTATTCCATGAGGATGGGAGCGGATATCTTGCATGCATGAGTTCTTAAAGTATTTGGTGAGGCCTTGAGCTAAGGATGGGATGAGGGATGGTAGGATCTTTCACAAAAAGGTTTTAGAAGCATAATGCACACTTAGTGTTTGAAAATATGCTCAAATGAGCTAGCACTATGATCACCTCTCTAATTTGTGGTTCGATTTGTCATGTTCCTAAGAGATTGACATTGCTAAGAGTCTCGGAGTATAGTAGGACTTAAGGAAAGCTCAATCGAGGTATGTAGGCTAAACTTTCTCTCTCGGAAGTGAATTCCATATTGTTTTTGTAAGTTTAAGTGTGGTTTGTCTACCAAAGTGGTATAGCCTTGAGTCACATTTTAAATGAAGGTTAGTATACTAATTGGGTGAGAAGAATTCAATCTGTTTACTGCTCCTAGTTGCTCTTATGTGTACTAAATACCTTGATTGAATGTGTCTATTGTTGATAAACTGTAAAGATGTTTGGAAATGAATCGAATGAGAAGATGTGAAACAAATTATGAAATAAGCCTCGACCCAACTATTAGGAACTAACTTCAAAAAAATATAGAATGGCCTAAAGGTCTTGTACCCGAACTATGCCCATAAGTGGCTGTTCTAGATATTACTTTGCTTTATACATACATTCATTGTAATGCTAGTCCATACACATTCCGATGTTGAAATCGTACAATTTTCATGATGGGAAAAGAATAATTCGAGGATAATTGAGGTGATTGCTTGCTTATAGCTCCAATGTGTATTTCAATTGTTGGTTGGCATGTCCCTCTTCGGAAGAATCCCTTGTGTTTGATGTTTCCATTACTAATGAACTCGAAAATATATGATTCCCGAAATATTTGGTACATTTATATTGGTTGATGATCCTTGGAAATAAAGGAGATGAAAATGTGAAAAACTAAAAATGCGGCTTTCGTGCCATGAAAAAGATGAACCTTGTGATCGAGAGAGATTGAGAACATTAATAAAAACCATAAAATGTGAAAGATATTGAGGTAAGCATAGTTGTATTATGCTATATTTGTATACTTGTATTTATACTACAATTGTGTGCAATATCCAATCAAATCAAAAATGTTTTTGGGAATATCATTAGCAAAACCGAGGAAGGGTGGGTCATAAGGCTCATACGTGAAACTATATGTGCCGGTGTAGGGGTGGATCGTGGTTATTCCCCTTAATTGGGATGAACTTGGTAACATTTGTAAATTGGTAACGCCAACCCACACGGCATATGTGGGAAGGCAGCCTAGCCGATCGGGCCGTGATCGGACGCCATGCTGCACACATGGTGGCATTGTGCTGGGAATCAAAACTAGAAATTCAAAACTGGAAATTGTGATTGTGGTACATGTCTCCAAAGGGACGACCTAGCCGATCGGGTCGTGATCGGACTCCGTGCTAACAGAGACGGTGGTATAACTCATATCGGTGTTAATGATCTCCCAACCAAAAATTATATATTATTTTTGTAAACTAGAAGACTTATATGTTTCAAATTGGATGCTTGTATGTTGTAGGTTTTGGCTTACTGTTTCATGGTCTCTTGCTTGTATGGTTATTCTATTATGAAAGAGCATACTAGTGTTATTCGACGGTGCTAACGGTCCTTTTGTCGGTGGCGCTGTATCGTTTAATGATAGAGGTGGTTCCACAGCGAGCGACATCGGCCAGTGATAGCGGTATTCTCTTCCCAGCAGACTTGGTGAGCCCCACTCCATCCCGGGGTCATATCATGTATCTTTTGTTCATTTTCTCATCATGTTTTGAGGTATAGCCGGAGCCTTGTTGCCGGCATTTCCCTATTACTCTTCTATTGTATTTAGAGGCTCCATAGACTATTTGTGGGTGATGGTTGATGTTGGGAGTCAAGACTAGAAATGTTAGTATTTGATAAGCATGCTTTTCGTTAAGCTTGTAAACTCCTAATATTTTGAAAACTATGAATGAAGTTATTAACGGAAATTAAGTGAAAGTTGCAAATGGTAGATTGCCTAATGTTTTGACAAAATGGGATAACATTCCCTCTTTATTCATGAACTAGTTTGGGTAGAATGAAATCTAATAGGCTTGCTCAGTCGGGTTTACTCGGTTGAGCGTCGGTCACGTTCCACGATTTTGGGGTGTGAAGCATGCTGGACACATGGAATTACATTCTAAACCTTTCGGGGTAAAGTAAGGTCGTCACACTCTCGATTAACATTATTGACATCCGTACCATCAATATGAAATTCAGTAGGATTTCAAGGATCATACACACTTTCTTAGAATAACTTTTATAAGGAATGAACAACATGGGCAGCCTTAGTTGCAAGGAGTAGATCCGTTATGAAATGGCGTATCGTTTATGTTCATTTCACTTTAGATCATGCCAAAAGGGAAGAAGGGATAGCCTTACATACCTTAACTCTATTGAGTCCTTAATACCTTCCAAGCAATTCTTCAAACAACTAAAATCAATCTACCATAGCATACAGAGATTCAAAATCAGTGTTGAGTAAAGGCTAAGTCCGCAACTTAAACTAGTAGCTCGTTTATGTAAATTTGGGCAGCATCTCCCCTGTAACAAGGGCCTCCTCCAATACCATATACCAACAATAATAACAACAAGAGAAATCCAACAACAGATAAATATCAATAACAAGATACCATATTACAACAACAAGTCACAACTACTTCATGACGAGCGGCAAGCTCCTATTGGAATCTGTATAACCCATATCACCCCTCATGGACTTCTTACATTAACTTAACAACATAATAAATATGATATGAAGTCATTCATAAATGATTCCATTCTTATACCATATATTAATAATAAAGGAAACAATCCACAACTCTAACTATCTTTAATGAGTAACTTTATTTACTAGTTCATGTCTAGTCCATCCATTTAATTTAATCAACATCAAGATAACCTTAAGCACACGCAATAACATAATACACATACCTCCTACAGTAGCTTCAAGTCTAAATCCAAGTTATATTTAGCTTACAACAGCCCTCAATGGCAATACAACACCATAGAAGTACTTAAGCTGATCCAAGTATTATCTTGTAGTTTATCATCCTAACAACTTAACCAACATACAAGCAAGCTTAAGCACAATTACTAGGCTGTTATACTCACCTTATCAAGTAGCAAAAACTTAAAATTTCAGCCAAACGCGGCCCACAACTATCCTCAATGACAACACAACCTCAAAGAGGTATTGCTCTTCACTAGAACTAACTTTTCATGTTGGAATATGGTGTAATCTATTTGCAAGACTTGAAATAACCTAGGGTTGATATGAAAACCTTGGGAGAGTATTTTATAGAACTTAAACCACTTAAAACAACCTCCCACACGAGTTGGAACTACCCAAAAATCAGCAACAACAAGAACAACAAGAAACTTACTAGCGCGACGGGATTCCCGATACTTGATTTATATTTTTTGCCCTTTGTTTGGGTCTTGGAAAATTAGAGAACCTTGAGAGAGTGTTTTTAGGTGTCTACGGACTGGAGATAATCCAATAACTCCAAGTATATTAGAAGAAAAGCTCAGCTACATCTTACATAAATTTTAACACATTTTGAATGTAACTTGTGATGACCTTTGCCAACTTTTGTTCCACAACTTACTTGACTTAAAAAATACACACGAATAACACACAACTAAAATAACTTGTAACATAACCTCCTTATTATGTTAAGCACTCTAGTCTCATCACAAAAGTACACGTTATAACATTCCCAACTTGTCGACTTTCGACTAAACTTATTTTCTTCAATTTGTTTAGCTTCTAAGCCTTCCGATCCTCTTGGTACTTGTTATACATGATCTTTAATAATTTGTAACCTACAAAGTAATATTATTAACTTACTTTATATAATTTCAAAGACAATCTCATTTCTGTCTTAAATCAATTGATTTACGACGTACTCTCACATACGAAAATATAGGGTGTAACATCATTCCCCCCTTTGGAAAATTCGTCTCGAATGTTGAATGATGCTCTTATCGGTCTCATAATCCATAGCTCTTACAAATATTTTAATACTGTCCTTGCCATTTAGGTATCTATTATGTGAATAAATCCAAAGGCCAGGGCATTCCCCCCTTTCGGCCTCTTTCTCACACCATAACTTGTGATCGGAATTCTTCCAATCTCGTAACTGTTTTTACCTTTTGTCATGCAGCCTGTACGACTCTAACCTTGTATGTGCGCCTATTCGACTCTTCTCTCCCTTTTTTCCCGCTTTTACCCAATATCTAGGCCTTACTTTGTGAACATTTACGTAACTATGACAAACTGTCCCCCTGGAATCTATTGGTGTGTCTCATACTTTGGAACTTTCATGCATCTATTGTAAATTCACCTTAATGTTGATCTATAATCTACTACTGATAACTTGAAACCTCTTATGTAATATATTGTCACTAGGGCACATGTCTCATCGTGGAACATCTGAAGTGATTTTTCTGATCCACATAGGGACGATACTATACTTCAATAACTGTATTTCATAGCATCTCAACGTGATTCATCCTATTTAGGGGGGGGGGGGGTATTCTAATCCTGTTCCATCCATGAAATCCTTTTTCTTTAAATACAACCTTCAAATTTAAGATTAGGTGCTACATACCTTCACCAATTTTCGACTATCCCTATGCACAACTTAGAGCATGAGTGAGGATGTAACAGGTAGAAAAATAAAACTAGCGTATTAAACTTCCTTTATAGCACGTGTGGCCAAACTTCTAAAATTAGCTTATCATTAAAATTGCTTTAGTCAAAAGTGCTTTTAAAAAAAATAATATTGGTGAGAAGTAATTTGTGTTTAACTAATGTACTTTGAGCAACAATTAGTATTTGACTAAGCTTTTAAAAAAGCTTTCTCAGTGTATTTACTGAAAAGTGTTTTTAAAAATAAAATTACTTCTAGGGAGATGCTATATTTTGAGCTTCTAATTCAACTCAAAAATAAATTTTTTTTTACTTCTGAAAGATTGGCCAAAGACTTAACTTTGGAAAAAGTACTATTGACTAAAAACACGAAAG
>NW_017689349.1:0-5854 GCF_001879085.1 Nicotiana attenuata
ACATGAGAGAAACATGGAGTAAAAGACTCGACATTGACTTTTTGCATTAGCTCTGTGAATCATTTTCAATTTTATAATGTCATGCATATGCGTATTAATGTCATACTATGCATGGGTATATGCGTTCATAACATCATCAAGCCTCTGAGGGCATCCCATCATATCATTTCAGCCACTGTGTGCAAATCATCAACGTATACCAGCTGATCAGGTGGTGGTGCGTATATAACGCCGTAACCTTTTTTCCATATCTCATATACATATATATTCGTATATAACGCCATCTGGTCATGGGTCAATGTACATGAATGCAATGCATGAGAAGTAAGTCAATAAAATCTTTCGAAGTATCATAAGATCATTTTGCCTTTGAATAATACCTTAAAGTAAACTTTATCAACTTACGTATTTTCTGAGACCCATGAACAGATGATAGAATAATATGACACATGGGGAATCAAGAACATACCAGACTCTTGTCCGGAAATATCTGGGAAGTCTACCTTCCCTCCTGGAAATCCAACCCAACAACAAGATCATAGAAGCTGCCACTTTTTACTGGGATTGTAAGAGGTCTGTGTTCCGCTTCGGGGACATCGAAATGACACCCTTGCTAGAAGAAATAGGAGGATTGGCCCGTATACCATGGGAAACTCCGGGTTTGCTAATGCCTGAGAACCACAAGGGCAGGGGTTTCCTCAAAATTATGGGTTTGAAGAAAAATTCGGAATTGACATGTCTGAAAGACTCCTATATCCCTTTTGATTATTTTTATGAGAGGTACGGTCACAGTAAATCCTACCGTACCTATCCCGACGAGTTTGCCATTACATCATTAGGGCATATTCACTGAAGGGTCTTTGTATTCATGTTTTGTTTCCTGGGATTGATCGTGTTTCCAATGAAGAAGGCAAGAATCCACACCAGACTAGCTACGGTAACTATGACCTTAATGGAAGGAATTGGCGGGCAACCATTCAGCATTGTGCCCATGATCGTTGCGGAAATGTACCGAGCTTTAGAGAAGTGCCAACAAGGAGCCAAACACTTCGAAGGCTGCAATTTGCTACTTCAACTTTGGCTCATGGAGCATCTCCAAAAGGGTGAATATCGACAAGAGATTCAACGAAGGGACTGGGATGATCATATCGCTTTTCACCATCCAAGGCGAATGAATTACATGCCCAATATGTTCGCTCAACCAGAGAATGCTAGAGAATGGGTCGAGCTCTTCGACAATCTGACTGAGGACCAGGTACAATGGATGTTCGAGTGGGTTTTCCGACCGAGGAGTCATCGCCCGATCCAGGAATGCACCTTTTCTGATATTGATCGGTCTNGCTCGGCCCATATTTTATCACAATATGCCAAACTTGGACAAAAAATTCATTTTCTTTGACTTGCTTCCCCTCTCCCCTTCACGAATTTACTCGTCATTTGTTTAAAATAGCATAATCCTTATAATCTCCAAAATAATATTTTTTTTCCTTGGACTAATGTCAATTACCTTACGACAAATTCAACGCACAATACTACGGGGTGCGACATCATCATAATTTAATACTACGGGACGTAATATCGACGTAATATTGCGTGGCATAACAGGACCAATGATAAAACGCACTACAGTATCAATCACAAGGGGAAAATGCACCCGGTATTATGTTCCAGAAGGAGCCATTTTGTTCAGAAACGAAGATGCCGAGGGTATCGTACAACCTCACAATGATGCACTGATAATATCCTTACTTATCCATAAAACTCGAATTGAACGTGTGCTGATTGATCCAGGTAGCTCGGCCAACATCATTAGATCAAGGGTCGTAGAAAAATTGGGATTATAGGAAAAAATCGTACCAGTAGTCCGGGTATTTAACGGAATTAACATGGCATGAGACCACGAAAGGAGAGATGACCTTGCCTGTAAACACTGCCGAGACGATCCAAGAAATGAATTTCTACGTGATCGAAGGGGACATGAGGTACAACGCTCTATTTGGAAGGCCATGGGTTCACAACATGATGGCGGTACCCTCGACCTTGCACCGGGCGTTGAAATTTCCCACACTGGGGGGAGTCAAAACGGTCTATGGAGAACGGCCGACCGCAAAGGACATATTTTCTGTCGATGAGGTAATCCTGGTGCCTGCGGTTTTGATGTCAAGGAACATAGAACCAACGGAAAAGGAAGAGATCAAATAGCAAACACTGATATCGGCCTCGGCCGAACCAGAGAAACAGGAAGAACGAGGAGCAGACGAGGAGGACGATTACGACATCCCAAGATCATTCATAGCTCCTGATGACAACGATGCCACTAAATCAATGGTTGAAGAGTTGGAGCAAGTCAAATTAATCGATCATCTACCTGATCGAAAGGTATAAATCGACATAGGGTTAACCCCCAAGCTCAGGAAAAAAATTGTTGATTTTCTTAAAGCTAACGCCGATTGTTTCGCATGGTCCCATCTTGACATAACAGGGATCCCACCAGAGGTAACCACTGACAAGTTGAGTTTGGAAACTAAATTCCATCCGCTTAAGCAGAAGATGAGAACACAGTCTGAGATCAAACATGCGTTCATCAAGGATGAGGTAGCCAAACTTCTAAAAATAGGATCCATTCGGGAGGTTAAATACCCGGACTGGTTAGCTAACGTAGTGGTAGTACCTAAAAGGAAATAACTAAGGATGTGTGTGGATTATAAAGACCTAAACAAGGCATGCCCTAAGGATTCTTTCCTTTTGCCTAACATTGATCGAATGATCGATGCGACGATCGGGCAAGAGATACTCAGTTTTCTCGATGCCTACTTCGGGTACAACTAAAACGGATGGACCCGGACGATCAAGAAAAGACTTTGTTCATAACCAAATTCGGCACCTACTTCTATAACATAATGTCGTCGGGATTAAAGAATGTCGGTGCCACCTACCAACGCCTAGTAAACCGGATGTTCAAAGAACAAATAGGGAAATCAATAGAAATTTATATTGACGATATGTTGGTCAAGTCCCTGCAAGTAGAGGACCATTTGAAACATTTGTAGGAAACCTTCGACATACTGAGGAAATACAACATGAAGCTAAACCCAGGGAAATGCGCATTCGGGGTCGATTCAGGTAAATTCCTTGGGTTCATGGAATCAAATCGGGGGATAGATGTCAACCCCGACAAAATAAAGGCCATAGAGGATATCACCATAGTGGACAACGTCAAGACGGTTCAAAGACTGACAGGAGGTATAGTCTGTATGGGTCGGTTCATCTCGAGGTCCTCAGACAAGAGCTACTGATTCTTCTCACTATTGAAGAAGAAGAATAATTTTACATGGACTTCAGAATGCCAACAAGCTTTGGAAGAACTCAAACGGTACCTGTCGAGCCCCCCTCTACTGCGCAATCCGAAGGCAGACGAACAGTTGTACCTCTACTTGGCAGTTTCCGAGGTGGTGGTAAGTGGTGTCCTAGTTCAGGAGGAACAAGGTACACAATTTCCCATTTATTATGTCAGCAGAACTCCAGGTGATGCTGAGTCGAGGTATCCTCACCTGGAAAAGTTAGCACTCGCTTTGCTAAGCGCCTTTGAGAATCTAAAACCGTACTTTTAATGTCACCCTATTTGTGTCGTAACCTCTTAACCGCTGAGGAATATCATGGATAAACCCAATCTCTTGGGCCGGTTGGCCAAATGGGCAGTGGAGATTAGCGGGTATGATATCGAGTACCGACCCTGAACTGCCATAAAATATGAGATTTTGGCAGACTTCGTGGCCGACTTTACGTGGGCCTTAATACCCAAAGTCGAAAAGGAATTACTGCTCACCTCGGTGGCTAATTTGAGAATCTATGCCCTATTCACGGACAGTGCCTCCAACGCAAAGGGGTCCGGGCTCGGTATCATGTTACAACCACCTACGTGAAGTATAATTAGGCAGTCTATTAGAACTATAAAATTGACTAACAATGAAGCCAAGTATGAGGCCATCATTGTTGGTCTAGAACTGGCTAAGAGCCTTGGGGCCGAAGTGATTGAAGCCAAATCCGACTCACTACTCGTGGTAAATCAAGTCAACATAACGTTTGCAGTAAAAGAAGAACGGATGCGGAGGTACTTGGACAAATTACAGGTGACCCTGCACCAATTCAAGGAATTGACTTTGCAGCATGTACTTCGAGATCAAAACAGCGAGGCCGATGCACTGGGAAACTTGGGGTCGGCTGTTGACTCAGATGAATTAAGCTCGAGGGAAGTAGTACAACTGATGAACTTGGTGGTAGAATAAGGTCACGCTAAAGTATACTCGACAAGTTTGACTTAGGATTGGAGAAACAAACACATAGACTACTTGAAGATGGGAAAATTCACTTCGGATCCCAAGAAATCGAGAGCCCGACGGACCAAGGCTACCAGATTTTGCCTAGTCGAAGGAGCATTGTTCAGAAGATCCTTCTTAGGCCCACTGTATAGATCCTTAGGGCCGGGAGAGAACCGAGTATGCCATGAGAAAAGTTCACGAAGGCACTTACGAAAACCATTCGGAGGAAGAATCCTTGGTTTAGAAGCTAATCAGAGCCGGCTACTACTAGAACAAAATGGAGAAGGACATGAACGACTTCGTGCAAAAATACAACGAGTTCCAAAGACACACCCCGATGATTCATCAACCGGGATAGATGCTCCACCCAGTCCTATCTCCATGGCTTTTTTATAAAGTGGGGAATGGACATCGTCGGTCCCCTGCCATGGGCACCCGGTAAGGTTCAATTCATACTATTCATGATCGATTATTTTTCCAAATGGGCCGAGGCTCGGGCATTCGAGAAGGTCTGGGAGAAAGAAGTCATCAAGTTCATATAGGACCACATAATGTGTCAAGTCAGACATTTTCAAGTCGGGGACTTGGTATTGAGAAAAGTAACAGTACACACCAGGAACCCAAACGAAGGGAAATTGGGCCCGAATTAGGAAGGATTGTATCGAGTCGTCGGAATAACCGACAAAGGCTCATATAAACTCGAATCATGAAACGGTGTACAACTACTGAACAAATGGAACGTGACACACTTAAAGCTGTATTATTCCTAAGGTACTGAATTAATTCCCTTTTAATCTAGTTACATTACGGACTAACGTATGCAGGTACTCGCCCAACGACGGATATGACTATTAGGTCTGAAAGCACGTATTGTACCTTGAACTGATTTTGTACCGAAGTGGGTTTTTCGGCAAGGTTTTTAACGAGGAAATAGTAAAACGTGCTACCTTAGTTTCGAAGACCAACCTTAAACTCGAATTGGTGATCATTTGCACCGACTCAGTGGTGTTCGCGCCCTCACGAGTTTGGCCTCAAATACCGGGGGCAATCACCCATAGTTCAGGATTCTTAGAAAAGGAAAATTTTATATGTCAAAAGCCAAGTCTTGGTGATTATGATTCATTTGTAACGGTCAAACGGTCATGCGAACCGTGCCCACATAGTCTACTCTATCCACGGCACAAGGCTTATGCGCCTCCGATCATGTACCTTGCATATTAAACAATGAAATAAATCTCTACTTCCCTTACACTTTATCACTACGCATTTCACATATTCGATCCTAGATGCTAAAGCCCACAGGCTACCCCTACGCAGGGACTATCGACCGATAAAAATTCGGACGACCCGGGCAATCGAATCCCGGAGGCACCAAGCCTATTAGGGACTGCCCAAATACAAAAGGCTACGACCACACTAAAATAGCTCGGAGACGTCCGAAGTCTGCACTCAGAAAGTAAGGCCCTTACGAAAAAACTCAAAAACCCTACTAAAAACGGTTAAACTGTCGGCAAAAAACCATACGTCTAAGAATC
>NW_017689350.1:0-5854 GCF_001879085.1 Nicotiana attenuata
ACTTTAATATATTATTAATTAATAAATTGCTCTTCAGCATAGAAAAACGTCAAGTTTGAGTACCCAAAAAAATTGACAATACTAGCAAATATCATGAATTTTAAAAAATTTCATAGACTATAATGATGAAATAGACAAATAATGTTAAACCTAAATTAAAAAATTTTAACATAAAAACTTATTGAAGCAATTCCTGAACCAAAGGAAAGTGAAAGAAAAATACTAAAAAATATTCATGTAACGTTAAAAAAAGAAGAGCTAGAAATATATAGAATTTGCATTTCAATTACGAGATTCCTTGTCAAATATCAAGATTCTTGTACACTCTAAATAAACAGAAGTCGTTCATATGATCAAGAGATTATATCACGAAAAATATCTTTTGGAGAAATATTTTTTTCTAAAAAAATTGAAGGGCCGGCCCGCCCTAGCCCGCGGCCCTCTTAGGGCTGGGCTGGGCTGGCCTTTTAAGTCCCATATAGATGGAGGGCCGGCCCGCCCTAGCCCACCAAATTTAAAAGCCCACGAGGCTTGGGCTGGGTTGGGCTGGGCTAGCCCGTTTTGACAGCTCTAATGGCAATAAAGGACTGAAGACCGACCCCAAGTTCCACCGGGCTAGAACCCGGGGTCAGAGCGCCTGCCTTCGAGAATATTGAGGCCGTGATCCCGGAATCGATCCTAGCCCCGAACGATCTCGAAGCTACATTGGTAGCATAGCCAACAGAAGATCGAAATATCCGTCACCGGTCGGATATTACGGCGGGAATATCGACACTTATCAATAAGGAACCAGCAATCAGCAAATCAAGAGATTTTTTACCTTTTATAGAATTGTACCTAAAGTAGGACTTCTCTACTATATAAAGGGGGTCTGATAATTCATTTAACACATTGTAACACGCACTCAAAAGCAATACACTGTTATTCTTTTCTCTTTAAGCTCTTATTCTATTGTATCTTGATACTGATCGAAGGGCATCTAGTTCGAGGGTGGCTGACTTTCCAAGACTAAAACTATGCCATTCGTGTGGTTTGAATTTATTTTATCATTGTTTAGTCCAATTGCAACTTAATTTATCACTTTGTGTTAAGTTAATCCACGTATCCTTAAAACCACCTACAAATTCAATTGTTATCCGACTTTGAGGGTAAACAGTTTGGCGCCCACCGTGGGACTAAGGATAATAGTGGTTATTCGATACAAATATCCATAACACACACTACTTTAAACTTGTTCTTTTATGTACCTCTAATTTCAGGTTAAAGCTCAAAATGTCAAACTCATAATCGGCACCCCTACATGTTGACAACGAGTCCGCCATCACGGAGAAAAATAACAACATAGTGCCCAGAGACGGGGTAACGCCGATCGATCCCGTCAAAATTCCGGTTGTGGACCCGATTGATGCTAACTCGCATGTGGCTATCAACATAAATATGCCTACCAGCCCCGAGAATAGTGTCCGTTGTGGATCCCGATCGGCAGCTAAAAATACATCAAACATTGGAGGAGACGGGATCAGTTTACGGATGATCGTCGAAATGTTACAGGCTTGACAGGCGGCGATAACTCAGTTATAGAACCAAAGTTGCGCACCGAGCAGAATTGAACCCGATTCATCCCAGGAAGTCACCCACAGGGATGAACTGGTCGCAGAGAGGTCGAATGGAAACGGATTAGGGACTAACCCCGAGATCATAAAGATGCTCAAGGAACTGACAAAACGGGTAGAATTAGGAGAGAAGAAAATCGAAGCTAATGATAAAAAGGTAGAAACATACAATTTCAGGTTCGACCAAATCCCGGGAGTGATGTCGCCCAAACTCACACAACTAATTGGGATTGTGAGGCGGTCGATGCAATTATAAATACCCAACGCAAGTCGGGGTCGATTCCACAGAGAGCTTTATGTGGGATTAGGTTTATACTTAGTCTAGTGTATGACGTGCCCAAGATTGCACTTCCACATATTCAGTTGTTTCTTTTCTATTTCTAGTTTGAATGCTAATGCTTGTAATGGAAAAGCTAAGAGACAATATTTTTGGTATTGTTGTTTTTCAAGTTATAAAATATCTAGGGTTGTAACTCTGCCTAGATGGTTACCTAACGGATTGAGAGGTTTAGGGAATATTTGGGTGATCGGGATACAATATAGCAATCACACGCGATTACTCACTCTATACCTATCGGTAGTTTGAGTGATTTTGCCCAATTTGGCTTTCTCAAGTCCAAATGGGTATTTCATGAAACAAGTGATATATGCTCAAGTCGGGTTTTAATATCTCTAGACTCGGCCCTTTAATTGGGGCTATCAATTCTTGAGTTCACCCTAATTTCTTGTTAGCCAAGTTTTCCTAGACTTAGTCTCTCTTTCTCAAGTAGAGACTATGTCAATTAGGCATGAATAAGTGTTTGCAACCATCAATTCTCAAATTAAAGCAAGAACTAGGCTAAATATCATATACCCAATCATAAATAAGCCCTAAATCAATCACCCATTAAGTACCCATACTAGGGTTGGGTCACAACCCTAGCTATGGGTTTAGCTACTAATGAAAATGCAGAAATTAAAGAAGAATCTAAGATAAAATTCGTAGCAAACAATTATGGAAAGAAAATCTAATGTTAAAAATGTTAAACTAATACAAGGTTACCCAATACAGTAAATAAAAACGGCTATCTATTCTTAGGTGCACCAAACTTAACCTAAAAGTGACAAAAAGATATATTTATACCTAGCTAAAATTGTCGGACAAAATTGCCCATGCGGAGGTTGTGCGGCCGCACAATTCTGTGTGCGGTCCGTACTTTGAAACTTGACTTGACAGGTTGGACTTCTGCGGCCGCAACCTAGAATTGTGTGGACTGCACATCTTCTTCAACTTCTGCGGACCGCACATTACTGAGTGCGGCCGCACTTTTGATTGTGCGGCCGCACAATAATGGTGCGGTCCGCATTTCATGATCTTGGGTTTTGGCATGGGGGACTTCTGCGGACCGCACATTTCTGAGTGCGACCGCGCTCTTGATTCTGCAGCCTCACAATTATGGTGGGGTCCGCACTTCTTCATGGCCAAAAAGTCCATCTCTCTGAACTTCATCTTCTGCGGCCACATTAGAATTGTGCGGTCCGCACTCTGCAAAGGAAAACTGACAGAGGTTGCCTCATGTTCTGCGGCCGCACTCAATATTGTGCGGTCCATATTTTGCCCTTTTTGCCTTCTTTTGGTCCTTGTCCAAATTTACTCCTTCTTGAGTTGATTTTCATATCTTTAGCTCATATTCCAACACTCCTGCAAGAAAACCCATTTTGTTAGTTTTCGGGAATACCTTTAAGCAATTATGAGCTAAAATGAAAGTAAAAGAGTTGCAAATAAGTAGTCAAAATCCCCACTTATCAACTCCCCCAAACATAAGCTTTTGCTTATCCTCAAGCAAATAAGGTAATTCCCACCTCCACAATACAAGAGCTATTTCAACTGGCCTAAGGTGAATCAATCACATATCATTTGGGACCGACAATTACCCACAACACGTATGAATTATCAACAATGCAATGATTTGACTTTTTGAGTACAATAGTTCTAATGTGACACTAGAGCATTAAGAGTTGACTTTATGCATCAAGGAAGCTCGCTCTTTCATGTAGGTCATTGTGGATCACAAACTCCTCCTTCTATACTCTCCATTAGCATATCTCGCTTTAGAATGTAGCACTCAATTCAAGGATTTGTGAAAAGTTCGCTCATCTCTCTCAAAAGAATGTCACAAGTACGGCTCTAAGTACCATATGCTTGCCCCTCATGTAAATCACCACTAATGTAAGATCACTGAACTTGAAATCATGTAGGGCTTTTTTCGGGATGTAATGAAGGCTTTCGGACTAAGGTATGATTTATTGGAGTAGAATGGGTTCATCTTTCCTTAAGCACTCCATTTTCTCTTTTTAGCTCAAACTTTGTCGACTCTTTGAGTCATTTTCTTTTTCCTCGGGGGAAGTAGAGAGACTTAGAGTCACTCTTTCTTGGTCATGATACTCATTTTCTTCTTCTTTGTTTACTCCATGCCTTTCATCTTTGTTTTTCTTTGAATCCCTTCAACTCTTTACTGCATTCACTTTTTTTTATGGCATTTTTCCTTTTGTTCTTTCTTTCTTTTATTTGCCTTCCCTTTTCCCATTTATTTCTCCTTCTTTGTACCCTTATATCACTTTCAAACTCCTCTTCTCTCCCCAAACTTATGTTTTAGCCAATTATTTCTCAAGAATGCTAAGGAAAGATCGGGTGCCAAGAGAGTGTCATTACAAAACGGGTAAAGGCTTGTAACGTAGTTATTGAAAGAAAAAGGGCTTAGGCTCAAATGGGTTGACTAGGGATATCACATTGGTAGGCTATGGAAGATTTCAAATTTCAAATTGGATCATGGAGAGCCTACAATNTCCATGGTTCAAAAATTCTTTGCTTGTCTTCCTCGGTTAGGGGAATTGCCTTTACTTCCCATGCAGTGTGCTCCATTAGATGATCAGGCATTACTTCTTCAGGGGAGCTTCCTGCCAATTGCATTTTTGGAAGGTTTAAAGTGCTTGTAAAGTTCATTAGATCATAGGATAATAGATTATCCCTAAAAGACTTTTTGTCTTCCAGGCTATGATTTGAGACTTTCTCATGCTCTAAATCTGGTGGTTTGGGAGGAATTTTGAAGTTAGTGGCTATGTTCTGCACATTGATCATTGCTAGTAGTTTGATGATGAAAATTTTAGAGAGAAGGCAGAGTGCCTCTCTTTAACTTCCAAGTTTCAACTTAATTACATTTAATAATCTATTAGGCTAGACGGTTCACATAATTTCTCAACAGAAAATGCATGCATGTCAAAGTAATACCTATGGTTGATAAAATTATAAACGAGAGAACCCACTCTCTAAAAAATTTTGAACGATATGATTCTCAACTCAACAAGCAATACATGAACGTCAAATTATGAAAAAATATTTATCGGCACACGAAAGTTTAGTTACACCAAACCAATAAGTACATCAAAATGTGCTTTAAAATAAACTTTATCATCTAATCAAAAATTATTTAATATGTATTCTTGTTTTTGTATACGGTCGAAATCGAGCTCGCCTATGACATGGTAGGTCAGGCTCGATTCATGGCAATTAGAGCCGTCAAAATGGGCATGGCCCGTGAGGTCAACCCAACCCAACCCGCTACTTGGGTAGGGGTGCGTTGGGAATTTTTTAGCCCATTTAAAACTGAGGCATATAAGCCCGGCCCAAGTCAGCCCGCTGGCCCTTGGGCTTGATCGAGGCTGGGCCTGAGCCGGCCCGTTGGCCAAAAATTAATTATATTCAAATTTAAATATTTAAAAAAAGTAAGAACTAAAAAAATATTAATTATAATTCCCATTTTCCAACCTTAGATTGCTCATTTGCCTTCCATATCAACTAGAATTTATATTTTTGAATGCATGTAGTATGACAAGAATAGTTTTTCTTTTGCTTAATTAACAATGAACTAGGAAAGTTTTAAGTGGCCAATAATATTTTTTTTCAAAAGAAAATATTATTTTAAGTGGCCAATGATCAGTTTGGTTACTTTAATATATTATTAATTAATAAATTGCTCTTCAGCATAGAAAAACGTCAAGTTTGAGTACCCAAAAAAATTGACAATACTAGCAAATATCATGAATTTTAAAAAATTTCATAGACTATAATGATGAAATAGACAAATAATGTTAAACCTAAATTAAAAAATTTTAACATAAAAACTTATTGAAGCAATTCCTGAACCAAAGGAAAGTGAAAGAAAATACTAAAAAATATTCAATGTAACGTTAAAAAAAGAGAA
>NW_017689351.1:0-5853 GCF_001879085.1 Nicotiana attenuata
ATGGCATAGTTCCTAGTACATGGAAATGATCTTCGAATTTTCTATTACAAATGGGACCAGACTCTACGTGGGTTGCCTACGTATCCCAACAATGGCAAGTCTGATCGAGCGTAGTCTTGTGTACGCAAAAACCTAACTTGATTGTCTTCAAATATAGTACTTCTTGATTGCATCTTAATTGGTGGGCTTTGTGCTCACCCTGTCATCCATTTCTGCTAAGATTAATACTCCTCCTGAAAGTACCCGATGGATCATATACGCACCCTGCCAATTGGCACGAACTTTCCTTTAGCATCGTCTTTTTCGGAAATATCTTCTTTAACACCAATCGCCCCGATGAAATTGCCGAGGTTTCACTTTCTTGTTGAACACCTTGGTCATCCTATTCTAATAAAGTTGACCATGACAAACTGCATCCATTCTCTTCTTATCAATGAGCATCAGTTATTCCTTCCTGATGCGTATCCATTCTGCATCTAGCTTAGCTTACTTAATTCAAGGAAGGTATTTTGAATTCTACAAGTATTATAGTTTTCATAGCATACACCAAACCAAAGATATGGGCTCCTAAATATTGTTCGATCTCCCAATTTTTTGATTCATTAAACAACAACAACTACGCCTCAATCGCAAGAAGCCGTGGTAGGCTACATAAATCCTCACTTTCCGTTCACTCAAGTGACATATAAATAAAAGATCCCCTCATTGAAGCTATGGCATACGCCACGACAATCAACAATGAAGTTGCTTCATTTGATGGAGAAAACTATGAATATTTCCAAGTTTCAAATAAGAACTCTGTTATATTTAAGTCTGTTGGGGAATAACTAATCAAGCCTTCTTGGAACAAAAGATGTTGAAACTCTAGCACAATGCACAAATGAAAGCAGAAAGCAGCACAATGAAAACATGAGTAATGCTAGAGCATTGTTGTTTATCCAGTAAGGATAAAGTAAACTTGCTTTTCTAGAATATTGGGTGCAGATATAAAGAAGCATAACAAAGACTACACATCAAGGATATTACAGATTCTATCTCTATTAAAGTACAAAAGATGGAGTTAATTGTTAAATGTGAAGAACAAATATCGATTTAAGCTGGAAAACAAACTTTACCAATCGACTTCCAATGTCTATGGAGTTTAATGGAGAAACTTCTCAACGACTTGATATTCAACCTTTAAATGTCTCAAGATTCTTCAGATTTTATAAATACCCAAAGTAATAAAAACACAAGTTTGCTCAAAACTGTCATCTGAATAGAGCTCTAGCATCTTTTCCCTAAGTTTCCTTCATGTTGATTCCTTTTCGGTTTGATGCATGAACCAGAGCTTCACTAGTCTTACCGTTACTGAGTAGAACAATTGTCGTTCTAGAGCTCAGACTATCCTACTGTACGCAAATGCAGAGACATGTTAGGTTCCTAGTCTAGGATAGGCGGAGACATGTTGGTTATATGCTTCTAAATCTTCGACCAAATCCCACGACCTGTGTTGGGCTTAAATCAGGCTACCAAAAAATAGATATAACCCTTGCAACATGATACATTTTCTAGATGCACAGTCCAATCAAAATGAAAAGAGAGGAGGATAGGACTGGAGAAAAAAGTATATTCCTCTTGGAATCTTCGTATCTTTGTCCAACAAGCAATTAAGAGAGGCACAGATATATAAGATCTCACGTTTACCTCAAAGTCCCATTCCCCAAATAAATTTGGATCTTTCTTGTCAACCCAAACATATGTTTCAGCCTGCAATGTCTTGGAACTATCCTGCAAAGTGAAGACAAACTATACAAACGGAATACAATTGCATAGTTAAAACTAAACTGAATTGTCTCACTAAATTTATGCCAAAACCATACAAACTAGACTGATTCTTAACAAATCAATGTAGACTAATTCTATTGGAAATAACATAAGTTTCAACTCCCCTTGTAGTAGCACTCCTGAAAACTAAATTCTGACCGATGAGGAAGGTGAAGGGTATAAAAGCTCTAAATTAAGTAGCAGAGCATTATATAGGTTACACCTGTATAAATGCAAGTACTCAAGCGAGAGTAGAATTCGCCGCACTAAGGAAACTTAATAAAGTGATATCTGATATCCTCCTTAGTAATTTATCTTTTGCCTCAATAAATCCGAGGCAGTAACCATCTCCAGGAATAGTTCAGTAGATCCAATTAAAACAGGAACATTTGAACTCTTAAAGTGATCTGACTCAATAAAAACAGGAACATTTGAACTCTTAAGGTGATCCGACTCAATAAAAACAGGAACATTTGAACTCTTAAAGTGATCCGACTCATGCTCAATATCATGCTTGAGCCATGAAAAGAATAATCCAAATGCAACAATTTTTAAAAACTTTAGTGTATCGATACCATTAGGGAAACATCAACAGTCGTCCTTTCATACTCAATGTCCTCAAATATGTCCAGGATATTTAATTCAGGAACAGTGATATCCAAAAGAACCTGCAGTTTTATTAGAACAAGCATATTTAGAAGATCTGAGGTATAGGTCCAATTTTTCATAAGATCTCAATGACAAAGAACTGCATTAGTAGTTTGTTATCACTTCTAGTATTAACGTTTGCAGCTATCGTGCTTGTAATGATAATAATTTTGGTGATTCACTAAGCATGTCTAAAACAGCTCTTAAGAATTACATAATACAGAGCACAGGCATTGTAAATGCTCTGAAGTACAAAGTCGGATGGTTCAAAAGACCTTCTTGTCAATGCTCTACAACAATAGACCACAAAAAGAAAAGGAAGCTCTACAAAAAAAATGTTGAAAGGTTCAACAAACCTTCCCAGTAACTTTCTTGTTTTCTACGGGTAGAATGGCAGGATAAACACGCCCTTTAATGCTAAACCTGTGGCTACACCAGAATAACAGAATCAGTGGTTACTGATTACCCCTAACAAGATACTAGAAAAGTATATCCCTCAATCAACTATAGAAACAGAAAAGGTAAACACAAATTTGTTAAAATCCTACTAGTGGGATTTGAGGATTATCAACAGGGAAACACAACTTGATAATGCATACAACCAAAACCAAAACAAATCTCATAACCAAGCATCTCTTTAGTTTCCTGCTTAGTCGTGTTGCTACACATTAGATCTGGTATTTGCCAGGAATCTTTTTAATTAGGAGTCTTTTCAGTTTGTAGAGTTTGTATGTCAATAGAAAACATAGAGAACTCTTAATTTGTCTTAAAATATATTATAGAAAACTAGAATTACCCATATCCAAATGGAGCGGATGAATACTCAGATTCATACAGCCAAGCTCAACTAGTTTGAAGAATACTATGCTGAAGGTATTCAGTTGCATGAAATTTCATACAATAGCACGGTTCTAAACTCGTGGATAATGAGTCCACCGCTCTACTCATCTCCACTTAAATACTGGACTTTTGTCTGATGCAGGATTCAGTGGGTGTTCAAACTTGAAAGAAGGAAAAAAAATTCCCCGATAAAGGGTGTTCAATATATGTTATATGCCTCTAAAATCTAATATTTTACCTTACCTATATATACAGTGTAATTTTTTGACGAAGGGTGGTCAATTGACCACCCTTAGAAGAGCATAGCTTCGCCCCTGGCAGGATTCAAACCTTTGACGTACGACCTAATCCACACATCACGTGCTAGCTCTTACCACTAGACCAAAGCCCTTGGGCTAATAATATCACTTATTTATGACTGAAATATTAAAGGTAGTTCAACTGAACTTGGCATTTTTTACTGTGAATATAGATATTACATGTGAAAAAGTAATAAAATTAGAAGAAAAAAATATTAAATTTTAAACTCATCTCCCAAATGTGTATTTATTTGATGTAGTGTTAAGAACTTAAATGTTAAACTCTTTAAATTTAAGTCCCGATTCCACCTCTGAGTCAGAACACGTCGAAATAAGAATCCATAACCTCCAAAAATTTCAGGTTAGACCAAGAATTAGATTCCACAAATTTATACTATGTTCACTTTTAATTTTCTCAAAAAATTGTGTCAATCAGCCATACCCATAAATAAATAAATAAAAACATATTCAAGCTTCATCTTCTTCGTACAAACGGAACCGCAAATAAAAAACGTAAAAGTATAATATAAAGATCGATGGCTAATGAGTAATAATAACAGAATTTTATCCTTTCATTGCGGAGAGAAATTAAAATAGAAAAAGAAAAGAGGACTGACTAGTTGTGGAGAATAGCAGGATTAGAGGGAGGGACGCGTTTGAGGAGTGCATGAACGACGTCGTCAGCTAATAGGCTGCCATACACGAACACATTGAACACCGACTGAGAATTAGCAGTAGACGCCATTAGCAGTTCCCGAGATGGAGGAAATTTTTAACTTATTTAACTTTCAATCATTGGTGAAAAAACAAAACTGTCAATATCCAATGAATAATTTATGAGTAAGCAATTGAAGCTTATGTCTCTAGGGTTTTCATACAAAACGGAAAAATCCAATCAAACCGAAAAACAAATGAAATCAATAAAGTTTGATTTGAAGATAAAAATATTTTTGGAGATACGTTTTCAAAACATATTTCCTAATTTTATTTTGGAAAAATATGTATATAATTCCCAAATTTTGGTATTTTGACCCAAAATCAGCAATTGGGGTGATTTTGGGATTTGTAATTTTGCCAAAATGTGGCCAAAATTTATGGCCAAACATGAGTTTTGAAAATAAATCCCAAATTTATTTGGGAAAACTCATGGCCAAACGGGGCCTAAAAATACAGATAATATTTTGGTTTTGGTTTTGAATTTTAAAACCAATCAGATTTGATTTGGTTTTAATTTTAAGCAAAAATTAATTAAAAAAAAATTAAACCGATTATTTATATATAATATCTTGTTTATTACGTTTATATTCTAGTTTGATTGATAGTTTTTTATTTTGCTAAGTCAGAGAAACTATTTCATATTGAAAGTAATTGGTCTTTAACTAAATCCTTAAATTCGATCACTATATAATTCAATTATCATCAAGATATCTTGTAAATGACCTATTTTCTTACACACTAATTTATTTGATAGTGTTATGCTGCAATATAGTCGACGTAATATATACTTGGCCGTGTATTATATTTAAGATTTTTTTTTATAAAGATGGATAAACCAAAAGATCGTCAAACCCGATAAAAATCAAACCAATAAAAAGTCGACTTACTTAATTAATTTGTTCTAATATTTGAAAAATCGACTTAATTGATTTGATTNGTACAAACATACTACAAAAAACCTTCAAATTTCTAACTTCGACCAAACGACTACCAAAATTACCTACAGACCTCCAAATCCACGTTCCGGGCGCGCTCCCAATATCAGAATCACCATACAGAGCTATTCTCAAACTCGGAATTCCAAACGGACATCAATAACATCAAAGTGCACCCAACCCAAATTTCAATTGGTGGGGCTGGGGGTACACTAGATTTCTTTGCTCTTGATCGACATTTCAATCTCGTGCCTCATACCATAGCAATCTTAGGAGTCGTGTCCTTGGACACTTGAATGATATGTGCAGTGCTTACTTGCATCAAAGTGTTTGGTAGGTTTGTTTGGGATTCTTCCTTCAACCGGGCGTATTAGACTGTTTCTTCTGAACCTTTAGAATAGTTAGGCCATATGTTCGACAATTGGGGTGTAACTCTTGGGATTCCATGTTTCGAGGTTAGGGCATGGTCTTGGGGCATAAACTGGCATGATTTAATGAGTGGTCGTTTGAATAGGGGCAATAGTCATGGTGTCTTAGGGTATGTGTTGGCTCAAGGTGGGTTGTAATGTGGTTGAGTATTGTAGGGTATAGCATAAGCAGGGTGCTCT
>NW_017689352.1:0-721 GCF_001879085.1 Nicotiana attenuata
CAGAAACAGTTTGCTCAGAACAACGCGATGAAAACTCGTGAAAATTCCAGCAATCTTGGTGTGAGATTCAGTGGCTAAGACGTCATGCCTGGTAATTGGAAAGACGCTCCATCTCTTGGAGTTTTGGTGGTTTATTTTGTTGTCATTTTTGTTGTCCGGGTTACTTCAGGGTTGTAATCCGGATATTGTCTTGTGACTCAAACCCTTCTATCCTCTCATTTTGTCTTGTTTGTCTCGTCGTAGTAGCTTGTGTAGTGCTGTTTAGGTTTGTTCAAGGGTTGTAACTCTAGTCTAGTTTGCTTGTTTCGTTGTTTAAACCCTTTCACCGTCAGTCTAATGCAATTCTCTATTTCCTGCCATCTCTAGTCATTTTGTTTAGTTCTCCTTTTGCAATTCTGTTCATGCTGGTTCTGGTGACATGACATGCACGCATAATTCTCAGCCTGGCTTTAAAAGTCAGTTTAGTAATGAAGCAATGAAACAATATTGACAATGTAAGGACATTCGAGGACAATAAGTAAGGGCATTTTGAGATCACTTCAAGCCCAAATTGTGTGAAACTGGGTCAGACGAAACATAAAGAAATACTGTGGAAAATGCATCATGCCGCATCGGTTTGAAGCCAAAGGCAATTTTGCCCCAAGTCTACAGGGGCCGCTCGTGGTACCGAGATTGTTGTCCAAATGGTGCTGGGTAATTGACAAATGCAGAAGGCAAATGT
>NW_017689352.1:5125-5853 GCF_001879085.1 Nicotiana attenuata
AGAACATACCAGTAAGCTTGGTTGGAAGGAAGAGGAACAGAAAAGACAATCCAATAGGTTTTCCCGATCAACACTTCCAGCCTCGACATCGTCCCTGTGGTTATATTTGTGCATTAGATGACCCTCCCCGACGCCACTTCTCTCCACAGAAATCCCAAAGTCGCACATCATATTCTCAGTACCCAGCTCCTCAAAATGCCCATCTACCCCCGCAAGCTTACCAAAAACACCCCGGATCAGGTTTTCGGTCCAATCCAGCATTTAAGAATGAGAGGTTACGGAAGAAGAAGACCTTCACTCCTTTGGGAGAATCATATGCCAGTCTGTTCCAGAGGCTAAGGGCATTGAACATGTTGAAGCCGATTCAGATAAAAATGCCGAACCATCTCCCAAAGAAGTTTGATCCTTCTCAAAAGTGCGCATATTGCTCAGGTGCCCTGGGGCACGACATAAAGAAATGTTGGAATCTGAAGAATGCAATTCAAAAGCTTATTGATGCAGGCGACATCGTCGTGCAAAATCCAGATGCAACAAACTCTGGCCAAGATCCATCTCCTGTGCACAATGAGACGCATATGGTGGGTATGATTGATCGTGAGAATGAGCCGGCAGAAGAAACCCAGAAACAGTTTGCTCAGAACAACGCGATGAAAACTCGTGAAAATTCCAGCAATCTTGGTGTGAGATTCAGTGGCTAAGACGTCATGCCTGGTAATTGGAAAGACGCT
>NW_017689353.1:0-2780 GCF_001879085.1 Nicotiana attenuata
CCCATAACCCCACGAGTTCAAATATATAATTGTTTTAAGATTCGACCCCAAATTGAGGTTGAATCACCCAAAATCCTCAAAACCCTACTCTACCCAAACTCCCAATTTCTACTTTGATTTCACATGTTTAGGCCTAATAATTCGAATAATATTAATGGAAGTTGAAGAAAACGAGTTGAGCAACACTTACCCAAGAAAGTTTGATGAAGAATCGCTCCAAAAATCGCCCAAGAGCTGTTGGAGAAGAGAGAGTTTGAGAAATGGGATAAAATCCCGTTTCTGTTCTGTTTTGGGTCTTAAATCACTGGGCAGAAATTTTCCCTTCACGTTCGCGACACCCCGGTCGCGTTCGCGATGAAGGAAGACGGGCAGGCATCGCGTTCGCGAAGGGTCACTGCGAACGCGAAGAGGAAAAATCTGGGGCTTCACAATTGGCCTACGCGAACGCGTGGTGCCTTACGCGAACGCGTAGAAGAGGCAGACCCGTCTCCGCGAACGCGGGAGCCTTCACGCGAATGCGTAGAGGAAATGGCTGGGGTCCGGGATTTGTTGTACGCGAACGCGAGGAGTGGCTCGCGAACCCGAACGCAAGAGAGGACGCGAAGAAGGAATACCTGCTGCAGATTTTCTGCAATTTTTCTAAGATCAAAACCACCCCGATACCTATCCGAAACTCACCCGAGCCCTCGGGGCTCCAAACCAAATATGCACACTGACTTTAAAACATCATACGAACTTGCTCGAGCGATCAAATCGCCAAAATAACATCAAAATCAATGAATTGAGCCTTAAAATCCAAGAAATCTTTCAAATTTCATAAACTTCCAAATTTTCCAATTTAAGGCCGAAACACGTCAAACGTCGTCCGTTTTAAACCAAACTTTACAGGAAGCGCTTAAACAACATATATGACCTGTACCGGGCGTCGGAACCAAAATACGAGCCCGATACCATGGTCTTTTAATCAATTTTCATTTCCATTTTCCTTAAGAATTTCAGAAAAACAATTTCACAGAAAAATTCATTTCTCGGGCTCTCGACCTCGAAATTCGACTTCAGGCATATGCCCGAGTCTCATATTTTTCTACGGACCCTCCGGGACCGCCAAATCACGGGTCCGGGTCCGTTTACCAAAAATGTTGCCCAAAGTCAACTTTAGCAATATTAATATCAAAATTCTTCAAATTTTTCACAAAGTTCACATTTTTCAACATAAAAGCTTTCCGGCTTCGCGCCCGGACTGCGCACGCAAATCGAGGCAACTAAAAGCGAGGTTTTCAAGGCCTCGGAAGCACGAAAATAGGAAGAAGTCCGGTGATGACCCCTTTGGGTCGTCACATTCTCCACCTCTAAAAAGTACCTGAGTCAGGGAATAGGTGAGGATAACGGTTCCGCATATCAGACTCGGACTCCCAGGTCGATGCCTCAGGAGGCTGACCTCTGCACTGAACACGTACTGATGGAAAACTCTTCGACCTCAACTGTCGAACCTGCCGGTCTAGAATGGCTACCGGCTCCTCCTCGTAAGACAGATCCTTGTCCAACTGGACAGTGCTGAAATCTAACACATGGGCTGGATCGCCGTGATACCTCCGAAGCATGGACACATGAAACACTGGATGCACGGCTGACAAGCTGGGCGGCAAAGCAAGTTTGTAAGCCACCTCTCCCACACGATCGAGAATCTCAAATGGGCCAATGAACCTAGGGCTAAGCTTGCCCTTCTTCCCAAATCTCATCACGCCCTTCATAGGCGACACTCGGAGCAAGACCCGCTCACCAACCATGAAAGCTACATCTCGAACCTTACGATCCGCATAACTCTTTTGCCGCGACTGAGCCGAACGAAGCCTGTCCTGAATGATCTTGACCTTATCCAAGGCCTCCTGAACTAAATCTGTACCCAATAACCGAGCCTCCCCTGGCTCAAACCATCCGACTGGAGACCGACATCGTCTACCATACAACGCCTCATATGGAGCCATCTGAATGCTGGACGGGTAGCTTTTGTTGTAGGCGAACTCTGCTAAAGGCAAAAACTGGTCCCACGAGCCTCCAAAATCAATGACATAGGCTCGGAGCATATCCTCCAATATCTGAATAGTCCTCTCGAACTGGCCGTCCGTCTGAGAATGGAACGCTGTGCTCAACTGAACCTGGGTGCCCAACTCCTGCTGAACTGCTCTCCAGAAGCGCGAGGTAAATTGCGTACCCCGATCCGAAATAATAGATACCGTCACCCCATGAAGGAGAACAATCTCTCGGATGTAGATCTCAGCTAACCTCTCCGATGAATAAGTGGTTGCAACAGGAATAAAATGCGCTGACTTGGTCAGCCTATCAACAATGACCCAAATAGCATCAAACTTCTTCCGAGTAATCGAAAGTCCAGCAACGAAATCCATAGTAATCCTCTCCCACTTCCACTCGGGAAGCTCAATCCTCTGAAACAACCCACCAGGCCTCTGATGCTCATACTTAACCTGCTGACAGTTCAAACATCGAGCCACATATGCAACAATATCTTTCTTCATCCTACGCCACCAATAAAGCTGCCGCAAGTCCTGATACATCTTCGCGGAGCCTGGGTGAATAGAATACCGAGATCTATGGGCCTCCGCTAAGATCAACTCTCGAATCCCATCGACATTTGGCACACAAACTCGTCCCTGCAACCTCAAAACACCATCATCATCTAAGGTCACCTTCGTGGCACCTCCACGCTGCACCGTGTCTCTCAGGACACACAAATGGGGATCATCAAACTGCCGATCACGGAT
>NW_017689353.1:5035-5853 GCF_001879085.1 Nicotiana attenuata
TACTCCACATTTAGCAAGTAGCAAATAACATCCTAATCCTATTCCCTCAAGCCAAAGTTAGAACAAACACTTACCTCGGTCCAAAGAATAGCAATCAATCCTCAAATACCGCCTTTCCTCTACAATCCGACTCCGAAACAATGGTATCTAGGCATAATTAATTCGATAATATCAATTAGGGCTCAACAACATCATCCCATAGCCTAGAAATGAGTTTTCTAGCATTCTTCCAAAAATACCAAAATTCGACACCGGGCCCACAAGGTCCAATCACGAGGCTCGGACCAAAACCCAATCACCCATAATCCCACGAGTTCAAATATATAATTTGTTTTAAGATTCGACCCCAAATTGAGGTTGAATCACCCAAAATCCTCAAAACCCTAACTCTACCCAAACTCCCTAATTTCTACTTTGATTTCACATGTTTAGGCCTAATAATTCGAATAATATTAATGGAAGTTGAAGAAAACGAGTTGAGCAACACTTACCCAAGAAAGTTTGATGAAGAATCACTCCAAAAATCGCCGAAGAGCTGTTGGAGAAGAGAGAGTTTGAGAAATGGGATAAAATCCCGTTTCTGTTCTGTTTTGGGTCTTAAATCACTGGGCAGAAATTTGCCCTTCGCGTTCGCGACACCTCGGTCGCGTTCGCGATGAAGGAAGACGGGCAGGCATCGCGTTCGCGAAGGGTCACTGCGAACGCGAAGAGGAAAAATCTGGGGCTTCACAATTGGCCTACGCGAACGCGTGGTGCCTTACGCGAACGCGAAGAAGGAATACCTGCTGCAGATTTTCTGCAATTTTTCTAAGACCAAA
>NW_017689354.1:0-731 GCF_001879085.1 Nicotiana attenuata
ATTTTGGACTGAGTATGGGATCGGGCTACACGCCGCAGCGGTATGATATTGATATTGATATGAGGCCGAGGGCCTAGTTGATGCCACGAGATGGCTTATTATTGCGCTTGGGCCGTAAGGGGCCCCTCCCGGAGTCTGCACACCCCCAGCGAGCGCCGTCGATGTTAAATAAACGGAGCGGGCTGCACGCCGCAGCGGGTACTGGAGAGTACCGGTCCATGTGTTGCATTGCATATTATTATATGTCATTTATTTACTTATCTGCTGTGATATTTCTGTAATTGTTTTCACTGTTATACTGGGTTTCATGCTGCTGGGTTCAAGTTGCTGTATTTATAGAATTACTTTGTGCTTATTCAGGATTTCTTATTCTCAGTCCTTATTTATGTTTATTACTCACTGAGTTGGAAGTACTCACTTTACTCCCTGCACCTCGTGTGCAGATTCAGGTGCACCCACTGAGGCTGAGTGAGACTTTCTCTGTCGAGCATCATATCCGGGAGCATCGAGGTAGCTGCATGACGTCCGCAGTCCTGATCTTCCCATCTATCCTATTATTTTATTCCGTCATTTCTTCAGACTATTATGTAATAGGTTAACACTCGTATATTAGAGGCTCAGACTTGTGACACCGGATTCTTCGGGCTGTGTAGTTGTTTTGTATTTGGGATTCCGCATGTTTTAACTCTATTTCAGAATTGCATTATTATGACTTAGTATTATCCATGTTG
>NW_017689354.1:5324-5853 GCF_001879085.1 Nicotiana attenuata
CATAGGTACGACATCCCTAGTAGCATTTCAGTCGTGACCACGAGCCTACATCTATTCCAACACAGGGTACTACTTCCCCTGGTTGCCTTACTTCTTGTTGCAAACATAGGGTACGACATCCCCTAGTTGCATTTCAGAGCGTCACGAGCCTCATCTTATTGCCAACACAGGGTACTACATCCCTTGGTTCCACTTATTTTCTACATAGGGTACGACATCCCCTAGTAGCATTTCCGAGTGCCACGAGCCTCATCTTATTTCCAACACAGGGTACTACATCCCCTGGTTGCATTATTGTTTGTTGCAAACATAGGGTACGACATCCCCTAGTTGCATTTCAGAGTGCCACGAGCCTCATCTTATTTCCAACACAGGGTACTACATCCCTGGTTGCATTATTTCTACATAGGGTACGACATCCCTAGTAGTCATTTCAGAGTGCCACGAGCCTCATCTATTCCAACACAGGGTACTACATCCCTGGTTACGCACTTCTGTTAGCAAACCTAGGGTACAACTATCCCTAAGT
>NW_017689355.1:0-2089 GCF_001879085.1 Nicotiana attenuata
AAATTGCATGTTTATACTGCCATTGTATACTTCAGTGAATGCATAGACCCTTTAAAAATAGATTATTCCTTGGAATATATATATTAGTGTTCCATAAAATATAGGAGTTTGTTACGAATTAATAATAGAACTTCTTAAATTTGAAAAAAAAAAAAGAAGAAAAATTTCTTAGACCATGACAGAACGTAAAATTTTAGTGCCATTCTAACTTCTTGTTTAAATGCATGAAAGAACACCTAAAAGAAACAAAAATTAGAGTAAGTTTTAAACGTGTAGAAACATATATATAATTAGCAGCATGCCTTTTTTCGACTTCAAAATCAGATGTATTCTTTGATTAGAATTCTATTTTTTTATTGTTTACACCAAAATAGTCTATATAGTGTAGGATTAAAAAAGTATGGGTAAATTATTATTAGTTCCTTTTTTTTTCAAAGATGTGTCCTTCTAATTCAAATATTGATCGACTTTTATATCCTTTAAAATTGAATTATTTCTTCAAGAAAAAATAGAATATGGATATAACGTTTGATTGGGTAGGTATGATGATCTTTTCATATATACGCTAATTTGTAATTCAGAAACGTCAAATCTCAATTGATGACTGCTCATAATAAATTACTTTGAAAATTAGCATAACACCTCTACGGTCCGCACCAATTTTGTGTGGTCCGCACTTCCAAGACCAGAGACCAGATACAGTTGACACCGGAAATTTGCCATCTCCCAAAGTCAAATAATGATCCGCTAACCACCTGAAACTCATCCGAGGTCCTCGGGACCTCAACCAAGCATACCAACATATCCCTTAACATCATTCAAACTTAGTCGAACCTTCAGATCTCCCAAAACAACATCAAAATACCAAACTACCCTCAGATTCAAGCCTAAGAACTTCTAAACTACCAAATACCGCACATGACGCCGAAACCTACCAAACCTCGTCTGAATGACCTCAATTTTGCACACACGTCACAATTAACACTACGAACTTACTCCAACTTCCGAAATTTCGTTCCGACCCCGATATCAAAATTTTCCACTGCCGACCAAAAATCGTCAAATTTCCAATTTCGCCAATTCAAGCGTAATTCTACCACAGACCACAAATTACATTCCGGACGCGCTCCCAAGTCCAAAATTACCTAACGGAGCTAACGGAACCATCAAAATTCACATACCAGATCGTGTACACATAAGTCAATATCCAGTTGGCTTTTCCAACTTAAACTTCTAAATAGGAGACTAAGTGTCTCATTCCACTCCAAGACCACTCCGGACACGAACCAACCAACACGATACGATAAAACACGGTTGAAGAACACAAAAGGAAGCAGAAATGGGGAAACGGGGCTATAACTCATGAAACGATCGGCCGGGTCGTTACATCCTCCCCCTCTTAAACAAATGTTCGTTCTAGAACGAGTCTAGAAATATACCTAAAGCCTCAAATAGGTGTGGATATCTGCTCCGCATCTCCCGCTCGGTAACCCAAGTAGCCTCCTCCACGGGCCGACCTCTCCACTGCACTTTCACTGAAGCTATATCCTTCGACCTCAACTTTCGGACCTACCGCTCCAAAATATCCATTGGCTCCACATCATAAGTCAAATCACCATCTAACTGAACCGTGCTAAAATCCAAGACATGAGACGGATCGCCGATATACTTTAGGAGCATAGAAACAATACTGGATGCACACCCGACAAGCTAGGTGGCAAATCAAGCTCATAAGCCACCTCCCCAATCCTCTGAAGCACCTAAAAAGGCCCAATGAACCGAGGGCTCAGCTTGCCCTTCTTCCCGAATCTCATAACACCCTTCATGGGTGAAACCTTCAGTAAAACCTTCTCTACAACCATATAAGACACATCACGAACCTTTCTGCCAGTATAACTCTTTTTTCTTTACTGGCTGTACAAAGCCGCTCCTGAATCACTTTCACCTTGTCCAAAGCATCCTGTACTAAGTCTGTACCCAAAAGCCTAGCCTCGCCCGGCTCGAACCATCCCACTGGAGATCTACACCGCCTCCCATACAAAGCCTCATATGGAGCCATCTGAATACTCGATTGATAACTGTTGTTTTA
>NW_017689355.1:4997-5852 GCF_001879085.1 Nicotiana attenuata
GGGGGGAAAGTCTCATGTGGGAGAAGGTTCTTCCAATTCTTCTTTTTTTATTCCCAATTTTCTTTTTATCTATCTTTTATTTTACTAAAAGTCCTAGAATTAAAAATCCTAAAAATATAAGATTATACTAATTATAAAATTATAAAAGCTACTTAATCCTAAATTAAAAGAGAAAAATCAATAAAAAGAAAAGGTGTAAAATAAAGCATTTTTTTTGTGATTTTTAATTTTTATAAAACAAGTAACTATCGATTAAGCCTAAAAATTTAAAAGTAAGGCCTAAATGTCATGCATGATATTTTTTGGTATTTTTTTATGACTTAAACGTGCACAAGATAAAAATTATACAAAATCCTATAAAATGGTAAATAATTAGAAAAAATCAATTTTCTTGAAATTTGTAGGAGTATCTCGTATAGGGCAAAAATCACGTGCTTACAGACTCGCTGGTCGTAAAGCTCATCATTAAAGGGTTACGCTTATAGGTAGTGAATATGCTTTTATTATTAGTATTAATTCTTTGGGTGTTGATTTTGTTTCAATACGATTCTTTTTCAGAAAATTTTAACTTTGATCAATCATGCTGGAGTTCTTGTTATTGGTGTCGTTTCGTGTTCTTCTTTATTAACATCACTTTCGGTTATTTCATATTCTAATTATGATATATTTGTCTTAAATTGCATGTTTATACTGCCATTGTATACTTCAGTGAATGCATAGCCCTTTAAAAAATAGATTATTTCCTTGGAATATATATAATTAGTGTTCCATAAAATATAGGAGTTTGTTACGAATTAATAATAGAACTTCTTAAATTTGAAAAAAAAAAAAGAAGAAAAATTTCTTAGACCATGA
>NW_017689356.1:0-1172 GCF_001879085.1 Nicotiana attenuata
TTGATTTCCATCGTGATTTGATGTATGGCCCGAGTTTTGGCGTGATTGAGGACCTTTTCATGTTGCCTCGTTAGGAAGCGAAATAGATTTCACATTGTGATATGAGTTCAGACTCAGGAAGATTAAGTGACTGCATAATGTTTATGGTGGTGGAAGGGTATAGAAAGATGTTAGTTTGAGGTGAAGCAGGTGGGTTATCTCCTGCAGAGTGTTCTAAAGTTTGTGTGATCCTTATGTTGTTTGTGGGAATACCTCTTTTATCGGTGAATATATATGTTACAATTTGAATTTTGATCGCTTAAGAGAGTGGGCTTGACTGTTACGAGGGTGAATGCGAGATTTGCAGAAGATTTGAAGTACTAGATAGGTCTGTGTTGCACGAGCTTATGAAGAATTTAGTTCAATCTCACTCGGCAGTAAAAGTGTATATGTATTATGAGTTATTGTGTGTTTTGATCTATGGCTTTGAGCCAAGTGGGGGAGTCTGCTATTGACTAGTTGATTGCAAGGTTTTGTGCTATGTTGGTTCCAGTTGGAGGTGTACTGGTGGATCAGTTATAGCTGACGTAGCCTGAGACCGAGGATGGCTCGAGTAAATGAAATTTCAATAAAGGTTATGTTATGCTTTACGGGTATATGAGAAACACGGGGTGACTTGAGTTGTTATGAGTAAAAGGTTTATGGTGCATAGAACAGGAAGTTGCTTGGTTGAATTAAGGTGAGGTTACGTTCTGTGGTGTCGGAGTGCTAATGGGGCACAGGTTGTTCGGTTCATTTGATCAGTCTAATTGAGGTTTCAGTAGAGTGGATGAATCTCGAGGATGGTTCTAGTGGGTTCAAGATTTTACATGTTATAATTGGAGATTTTCGGGTTGTATATTTGGCTAGAAACTAAGGTTTGCATTGGATGGTGTCAATACTTGTGGCATTTTTATATCAATTATGGGGTTCTATCTATCAGTGTCAGGAAGGTGAATGTAATGGCTTTGGATTCGCAGGAAGTCTCTTCAGGGTAAGAATTTTGAATTTGGTGCTTTTGCGAATACTTAAGAGAGTATTCAGCGACTTATGAGCCTTAAACGGCATGGCCTTAGGCTTGTGTCTCGTGTGGTAAATCTGGATTGAGGAATTGTAGTGTAATAGAAAGAAGAAATATCAAGTTAAAGGTAAAT
>NW_017689356.1:4399-5852 GCF_001879085.1 Nicotiana attenuata
TTATGCTTCGCTAGCGCATTAGTTTGTCCGCGATAGCATAGGGTAAATGCCTGGGCAGATTATAAAGTACTCTATTTCGAGGGTTTCGGCCATTTTTGCATTTTTGGAGCTATGGAGCTCGGATTGAGGCAATTTTTGAAGGGATTTTGAGAGGATTGATTGGGGTAAGTGTTATTCACTCAAATTTGGTTAAGTACCATGATTATGTCTTGATTCTTATCATTTAATTTGGAAATTTGGGGTTAAAATTGGGAAAAGGGAAGAAAATTTGGAGAGTTGATTTTGAGGATTTTGATGGCCATGATGTCGGATTTTGGTGAATTTGATATGGGTAGACTCATGAGCGAATGGGTTTTCTAGTTTTGTGATTTTTATCGGATTCCGAGATGTGGGTCCGAGGCCGGGTTTGAGCTAATTTTGGGATTTTGAGTTAATTTGATTATTTTCGCATGGGCTTCGTTCCCCTAGCATATTCTAATGTTATGATTCTTATTTTGGGTAGATTCGATGCGAGTTGAGGTCGAGGCGAGAGGCAAAGGCGTCGCGGAGTAGTATTGTATCCTGTTTGAAGTAAGTAACCATTGTAAATCTGGAACTGAGGGTATAAAACCCCGGTATTTCGTATTGTTTTGATGAATGAGGTGACGCACATGCTAGGTGGCGAGCGTGTGGACGTGCACCGGTAGGGATTGTGACTTGGTTCGTCCCATAGCGACTATTAAGCCGCGTATTTGATTTGAAATCTTAAGATATCACGTATTTTAGAGATTGATACTATATTATGGGTTGTATGCCATGTTTGGGGCCTTGGGCCGACCTGTTGAGACCCTTAGGGGCATTTTTACAGTTTTCCCCACTCTATTTTTTTGAAAGCATATCCTCAGTCATGTTTTACCTATTTATTGTTTAAACCTGGTTTTTACCGCTCTACTTCTTAAATCTGCAAAACTGTTTGGGCTGAGTTCCCTGATTTCCACTATTATGCCCGAGTGGCTGTGAGGTTAATGACTGAGAGAGGTTGAGGACCTAATCGTGAGGATTATATATATATATATATTATGGATCGGGCTCCATGTCGCAGAAATATTATATGTATGTATTATGGATCGGGTTGGACTCCATAGCGATACTTATATAGATCGGGCTGCACGCCGCAGCGATATATATAGTGGATTGGGCTGCGCGCCGCAGCGATAAGCCGCTTGGGCTGTAGGAGCTCCTCCGGAGTCTGCACACCCCCAGTGAGTGTAGTCGACTATATACATCGGATCGGGCTGCACGCCGCAGCGGTTATTATTATATATATCGGATCAGGCTGCACGCCGCAACAATTATTACTATTATGAGAAATCTATTAAGCTTGAGTGTTGAGATTGAGTACTGAGCGATGAGAGACGAGTCACGAGTGACTGAGAGGCTAGCCCGAGGGGCTATACGTTGAGTGATCTTTGCC
>NW_017689357.1:0-1754 GCF_001879085.1 Nicotiana attenuata
TCAAGTTTTATTCTCAGTATCCATTAGTTAATTAGGATTGGGTTAGTGGTTAATTAATTACCTATATCAGCTAACTCCGGATTGATTACTCTTAGCCTGATTCAGCCCAGTCTTAGTTAAAATAGTTTTATTCTGATTTCTGACTAGCCGTTTGAATTTGAGTTCACATATGTTAATTGCCCACATGTTTTGATTAACTCAGTTTAAATTCAGGTTTGAACCTCTGAGCAGCCATTAAAAGCTTAGTTTAATTTCAGAAACTGAAATGCAATACCCTTAGGCAACTTAATCACTTGCCTGAAAGCCTTAAATTGGTTGTAATCGATTTTGAATCAGAACGTAGGGCAAAGTTGAAATAGGCAGTAATTAAAAGGGTAAAAATGGACTTTTACATAGGCTAAAATCAGAAGGTTCAAGTATTTTGGACAGCTGTCCCTATCCATAGCAAAAAATGCTGGTATTAGGTCCCCTATATAGATGAGGGAGAATCTGTCACGATCCCAGTTTTCCCTCCGTGAACTATCGTGACGGTACCTAGTCTCTACGACTAGGTAAGCCTAACAAATTGCGGAAAAATAAACAACAGAATAAAACTAGCAAAAAACTGCAGAATAACATAATGAAACATTTAAGATGCCGCTCGGCATATACAATACAAAACTCTCAAACTGAAATTACATTTCCCAAAACCTGGAATCTCATGAAATCACAAGTTGTGGAATATCTACAAAGTGTTCTAACTCCAGAGTGTCTAAACAAAATATGAAATACAGAAGGGCTATAACTAAAAGAGAGAGTAGATAGGGACTCCTCGGTCTGCGGACGCGGCAGATATACCTCAAAGTCTCTAGAGATCGCCTCGCCTCGCTAACAATATGCCTGAGTCGATATATCTGGATCTGCACACGGAAATATGTGCAGGAAAGGGCAAGAGTACACCAGAGCGGTACTCAGTAAGTGCCAAGCCTAACCTCGATCGAGTAGTGACGAGGAAGGTCAGGGCCCTACCGGTCATATACAATAATATATAAGGAAGATGAACAGTAGTAAAGAAATACAGAAATGAGAGAAACAACAACCATAACCAAGGCAAATAATCACATAAGGTATACAACTCAACATAGAGATAACAACCGGGGGTCTACTAGGATCCCGTCCTGTAGCCCCAAAAGTAAATAATCAGTGGATCTCCCGGGTGCCATCCCGTAGTCCATATCACTGTGCAAGGGGATCTAGAATACCACATCCGTAGTCCCAAAAGTAAATAATCAGTGGATCTCCCGGGTGTTGTCCCGTAGTCCATATCACTATGCAGGGGGGATCTACCGGAATACCACATCCGTAGTCCCAATTAAAACAGACAAGGGGGATCTATCGGGAATCGTCCATTGTCCCAATGTAAACACGCAGCAACAACACAAGAATAATCAACTCAACCAATTTAATATCAAAATAGGCAGGTAATTCTAACCTAGCATGCTGCACGGAGTTCAAATAAGACAGTTTGAGCAAGTAAGCAATTTAGTCATTTAGGCGTGCTTTCCTAAGCTAACAATAAGCTCAAAATTCAAGTAGTGTAAAACAGCAAAGTAAAATACGAAGTATAGGTACTTAAATGAAAAAAAAAAAGATTTTCAACAATCAGCACAAGTACGCGCTTGTCACCTCACGTACAAGGCATTTCAAATATCACAGTACCAAATCCTAAGGGGAGTTCCGCCACACAAGGTTAGACAAGCCACTTACCTCGAACC
>NW_017689357.1:5118-5852 GCF_001879085.1 Nicotiana attenuata
TCAAGTTTTCTGGGATCTATCTTGATTTTGTTGTTGCTGTGTCCGGTTTATTGTTGTCTGTTCCTGTTCTTCTGTAAGTTTAGTCGGTCTTCTTTTTCATTCTTATTACTTGTTTGTTTTTCTATTGCTGTTACAAGTTACATTATTTCTTCATGCTTAAGTGTTTGTAAATAAAGTTTAAGATAAATGCAAGCTGTTCTTTCCTGCCAATGGTGTATATCTGTATTTTCTTGCTATGATTTATCACTGAAGTTGCTAACCATATTGAAGATCTTCTTTAAATGAGTATCCTTTGTCTCTTTGGTTTATATCATGAGAATTTGTTTCCTTGTATGAGTTTAACATTGGTCGTTTGTTTACTTCAGTTGGTATATACTTCTCTTTTATTGCATTGGTTATGTAGCATGTTAGATCCCTATGTTTGAGACTTGGTTTATTCATTGAGTCTAACCCTTATATGGTCAGATTCATGGATTAAACTATCCCTCCCCCCCCCTTTGGTTCATCCTGGTATTGTTCTAAGGCAGCATATCATGTTTGAAGCCTTGTTGGCTCGTGAGTTTGACCCTTAATATGGTCAAACTCATGAATCGCACTGTCTTTCTTTTGTCTTTGCATTGTTTGTTTGAGCTTGGTTTGATAATGTAGTAGGTTTATGTATCTGAAGACATTTTTATGAGTCTGACCTTGTCACATGGTCAGATCCATGAATGTCTAGGCTGAAACAAAGCCTG
>NW_017689358.1:0-757 GCF_001879085.1 Nicotiana attenuata
ATCACTTTTGATCTCTACTCATAGTAAAGGTAAAATTATAAATGTTTAATTAATTTACCCTTGATTTTCTAAGATGACATATGTTTTGAAAAATACTTTTTGGGGCTAAAACGGCACTTAAAGTGAATGGAGGGAGTAAAACGAACTAAAGATGTATTCAATCAATAATCATAAATAAAACGAACCCAGTAAAATCCCACAAAGTGGGATCTGGGAAAGGTAGTGTGTACGCAGACCTTACCCCTATCCCGATCGGGCAGAGAGGTTGTTTCCGATAGACCCTCGGCTCAGGAAAATGAAAATAATGTTATTCAATTCCTATAACTTAAAGAAATACGTAAATGACCACAGACTTCTGTAAATGTCATACCTACAAATATTACTACTGCCACACAAAACTAAGGATAGTCTTTTGGAGTTTGTGGATTAGATATTCCTGTGCAGAAATGATCCACTCCAACTTCAGAGTTCAGACATATAGATATAAACTATCTGCAACAGATTTTTTAGTAAAAATTACACGGGGCGCCCTATTTGGTCGCCCCCATTTAACCTATACCCATTTTTTTTTAAAGTTTTAACTTGTACCCACTTTTTAAATAACTTCAGCCCCCTTTCTCCTCCTCCTTCTCCAATACTCGCACCATTATAGAAAAAATAAACTCTGTACTTGTAAGGTCTAAAATTGGTGTTCTTGACACCAAATTCAGCATTCATTATAATGTTGAATTGAAGAGTTTTTCTGCATTTTTGGACA
>NW_017689358.1:5039-5852 GCF_001879085.1 Nicotiana attenuata
CCCCGAATCCTGTTCATAGCGTGGGTTAATGTACCAGATTTGTTTTTCTTTTTTAACAATAATTGCAAAACAAAACATTTTAAATGCCACGTGAGAGATGTCGGCAGTATTTAAAACAGTTAGGCAAAGGTTCACTTTAGCATTGGCTTTTGTCGTCCACTCTTTTAGTGACAAGTTGCAGTGGCAGTTACTTGTGAGCTTCATCTCATTTTAGCCCTTGACTTTTTTTTTTTTCATTCGGTGTCTGGTACCTATATTGGGCCCGATTAAATCGAGATTCATCTCATTTTAGCCCTTGGCTGTCACTGCGTTCATTGAGCCACTTTCGTCCAAAGGGTATCAATAACAACGATATTTATTTATCGAAAAATTATTTTCTTTTATTTAAAAAATAAATAAAATTTTAGTTTATTTATTTAAACTTGAAAATAAGATAACTTTAAATGACTATGTCACTACGTTCATTGGCGGAGCCAATTTTGTCGGAAATGTATGAATAACAGTATTACTTTATCGAAAAATTATGAACTTATTTTCTTTCTAATACATTATAAAAACAATGAATCCTTTCTAATTTTAAAAATAAAATAACTTTAAATTTATCATTTTATCTTTATCGGAATAGGAGTAAGATCAACGTACACACTATCTTCTCCAGACCCCACTTGTAAAATTCCATTGGGTTGTTGTTGTTGTTGTTGTTGTTTATAGCCATGCAAATATCTATATATTATTAGAGTACAAATTTAAATGTCTTTCATTCTTTTTTAAACCTCGTGCCTGGTAAAATAGGTTCGTTCTTTTTAAAATGAA
>NW_017689359.1:0-5852 GCF_001879085.1 Nicotiana attenuata
AGCAAAGGAATTCAGTGTCGTCGTACGTCAGTTAATTACACTACTAAGGCTCGAGATCCTCTATTAATGCTTATGTAACTAATAAGAGAATGTCAAGATCTTGGAATGTAACTTATCAGACCCCTTTCTGCTCTATGCAGGCTCTGAGAGTGATCAAGTATGCCGTGGGAAAATCTGGTGCTGAGTTCAGAAGGGAGATGCAAAGGAATTCAGTGGCTGTACGTCAGTTAATTCACTACAAGGGCCAACCGGATCCGTTGAAGGGTGATTCACGCAACAAAGCAGTCCGTGAAACAGCACAGGAAGCATTATCTGCTCTATTTTCTTCAGAAGAGAGTAAACCTGCTCCCTCAGAAACACTTGGTGGTCGAATACAAGGCTTTGGTAATACCAACTATGAAATGCCATCAGATGATAAGAAGTCTTTCCTCAGTGAGGTTGTTGGTATTGGAAGTGCGACAATAAAACAAGGACTAAATACTCTTTCACAATCTCCATCCCTGAAAAAGAATGATACTGGAAATTACAGGAGTCCAAATCTTCAGAGATCATTGACAACAGAAACTGACTACACAGAGAGATATGAAGGGATTTCTTCTCACAGTGACGGTTCTCGGTTTTCAAGAAATGCTGCTTCTGCAAGTTGGAGTCAAGATCTTCAAGCATCTCAGACTGAAACAACCAATGCAGATTCAGGTTTGAGTTCTGGTGAAAAGACCCGAGAAGAGAAGTTGTTAGAAACTATTGCAACATCTGGTGGAGTTCGTCTGCAGCCAACTCGGGATGCACTTCAGGTTTTCCTTCTGGAGGCGTCAAAATTAGATGCTTTGGCTTTGACTCAAGCCCTTGAATCAAAACTGCAATCACCGTCGTGGCAGGTTTGTCCTTGTACTATTTTGCTCTTCTACGTACAGATAGTTACTACGGCAAAGGGTCAAAAATACCCCTCTACTATGGAATATTGTTTAAAACTACCCTCCGTCGTACTAATCAAGAAAAAATATCCCTACGTCTTACTATTGAACAAAAATACCCCTATCTTAATGGAGGTGCCACGTGGCAGCAATCTGATAGAATTGGTCCAACCGAATTTTTTGGTAAATTTACCCGACCCAATACCCTTAAACCCACCTAAAAAAGGACCTATAGAAATGACACGTGGCTAAACAACACCAAAAACTAAACATAAAAAGTGGTAAACTTCACCTTTAACACCAGAAATTACCGCCGGCAACCAAAGCCATTACAACCGGCAACCAACCCCTACAAACGGCAAACATAACACATGCTTAGTACTAGAATCGTCGCCAGCAGCTAAACCTATTTATTCCTAAGACGTAAATCCAGCATTCTTCTAAATCGCCTCCGACAACCAACAAATCGGGAGTAAAAAGTGCTCCAAATGAAGATGTGGATCGAGATGTCTCTTCCCATTGCTCGGATACCGACATCTCGGATTTCAGTTCGTTTCAATGGTGGGAAGTCCTTCAAAAATACTCTGAACCTTGTTGCCCGTGAACAGAAACTCCGACGAGCCTCATTCGATTGCTCTAGCAAATTTTGCTCCATCAGGATTCTTGCCCCCCAATACAGGCTCCCCATTTTGTGAAAGCTCATATCATTTCACTATTTCAGATTCCATGAATCTAAAAAACAAAATCCGACAAACTTGACATCAGCGGCCATGGAGGTTCCGCCCATTCTTGCCCAAAGTTTGCTATTAAGTGAAACAATTAGTGATCTAATTTTGTTCAAAATTCTTTGTTAGGACTTATGACTATGATGTCTGAGGACTATATTGGATAATGGCCAAAGTGGACCAGCAAATTACAGATTTGGTGGTGGTAACTTATTCAAATTTTGAGGATAGATATGGTTACCATTTAGATTTGAGAAGATGTTTCCTCTTTTATTTGATAGAAGAATTTGGTTTTGATTTTGTTAAACAACATATGTGTTTGTAGAGGAAAGATTGTGTTGGTTGTTATGGCCTCATCGTTGGTGGAGTGTAGGCGGATGTGAGTGCAAAGGAAAGATTAAAAAAAGAGATAAACGAAAAAAAGATTTAGACTTATTTTTTAGCTAGGTGTTAATGGGGTCTTTTAAGTGTTAAGCGGTTTTTTCAAGGTGGGTGGGTCGGGTAAGTTTAGACCAATTGTTGCCACGTGGAACTTCCGTTAAAGTGAGGGATTTTTTGTTCAATAGTAAGACGGGAGGGGTATTTTTGCTCGATTAGTATGGTAGAGGGTAATTTTAAACAATATTCAATAGTAGAGGGGTATTTCTGACCCTTTTCCGTAGTTACTATGGGAAGCATTTCATTGTGATTGATCTTCTTTATGTAGAAACTTAAGCCGTTTTCTTTTCGGCACTGGCATCGGTGCTTAATCTCTTATTTAAACTGATATACTGCTGATTAATGTTGTGATCAAAATGGTTCACATATTTTTACTTGGTCTGCTTTTTTTGCCAGGTTCGTGTAAAAGCAATCTGTGTCCTCGAGGCTATCTTGAGGAAAAAAGATGACGAGCACTTTGGTATTATGGCATCTTATTTCAATGAAAATAAAGATGTTGTGGTGAAATGCTCTGAATCTCCCCAAGCGTCATTAAGAGAAAAGGCAAACAAAGTAAGATTTTCCAAGATGAACACTCTGCAATTCTTTGCCCTCCTCGAACTCCTCCAGTGGAGGAAACACATACACATAAATATAAATGCAAAGATTTATGTTTATAAAAAGAGAGAGAGTATATTATATGTGCGCATGAATTCTACAAGGTTCGTGGCACAAGGTTTTATAGGTCCTTGCTTCGATGCTTTCTATTTGCAGTTACAAAATTACATGACCTCATTGTTCTGCCAAGCAAAAGTGAGAAAATATGACACATAAAGCTGTTGAGCCATAGTGGAAGAATTAGAGCTATAAGACCTAATTTATTTTTTTAAAAATGAAGGGAAACAAAGATGAGGAGGGGAAACATTATTCCATGATCATCCATTTCATTCACCATTTTGAATCTGAGAGTTACAGCTTTGAACAAGGTCACCCTACTACAGATTTAGGTCTAAGGTGTGAATTGTGATATTTAAATAAGTTCTCTTGTGGAGTTGATTTGTATTTCTCTCAGCTTCAGAGGGAAATGAAAAGAAAAACTTTTAATGTGCATATCTTGGCATCTTGCAACAAATTTATGATTACATTATGTATCTTCCCTATTTAAAGTCATCTGATGAATATGGGCAGGTCTTAAGTCTTCTGAATGATGGACAAACAGCTAATTCTGTGCCTCATGTAGATAGGTCAGCAAGGGCTGGCACCCCTGCTGTTCAGATGCCCGACTTGATAGACACAGGTAATTCTGATGATCTGTTTGGAGCAGATGATTTAGCAAATATGCAGAGTGGTGAAGGGATAAAAATTGCATCCACCTCTGGCGCCCCTCTGGTTGATGATCTATTTGGAGACAATTTGGGTGGCAACGTGACTTCCGGCCAGCAGAAAAATGATGATGACCCCTTTGCTGATGTCTCATTTCACACCAGTAATGAAAAGGCGCTTGAAGCTGATCTATTTTCTGGAATGACATTTGACAAATCAGATGCTACTGAAGTCCATTCGGCTGTCAATAGAACTGGACCTGAACTGTTTGACATCTTTGGTCCCAGTGTTGAAGTTCCCCAGGAACCCAATAATCCTAGAAAGGAGATTAATGATTTAATGAATAGTCTCTCTTTGAATGGGAATGACTCATCTAAGAAGCAGAACGGCAGCTCAACGGGAACCTATCAGGATATGTTTCAAGAGTCCACTATTGATCCTCATCATCAGGCTTCGAATGATGCCTCGAACAGCATATTTTCCTCCCAGGCTGGTGGAGCAAACTCAAATCCCATGTTTCCTTTGGGTGCTATGCAGTATAACTTGCCTCCTGGTTTCGTGTTGAATCCATCATTTGCTCCTCAGGCTCTAAACTATAATGCCATGGGTAACATGTTTGCTCAACAGCAGTTCTTTGCAACACTTTCCAGTTACCAGCAATTAGCTACCATGCACCCATCCACTAGTGCTAGTCATGCGTCTGATTCTGCTGGAGGTTATGGTTCAGCTCTTCCCAATATCTTCAGTCCAAGCATTTCTAATCAAACTCCTACTTCCTTGATGAACACTTCAAAGAAAGAAGATACAAAAGCATTTGATTTTATCTCGGTAAGTTTGGTCCTTGTGTACTTCAATTTTGCTATTATTACTTTGAAGATGCATTGAATTGTGACGGCCCTAGTGTGTCCCTGATTTTGAAGGTATGACATTAACAATTATGCCATTTGCTTATCTATGTTATTTGGCCTAAATCTTCCCCCCCTCCCTCTTCCTCCACTCCAAAAAGACGAGGTCCTCCGCCTTTATTCTTGTGGTGATAAATGAGGTCCATTGCATTGTCCTTTTCCAGGCCCCCTGTCATGTAAAGATTAGATGGACTTGGAAATACTCTGGCATCATAATCAGCTATTCCTTTTCTTTTGATGTACTTAGATATCTCATTGTAGGGCTTCTCAGTGCTTCATCTTTTTTTGTCAATGCTGTGAGCAATAATGTTTCTCAGTTCTGATTGTGTGCAATAGCTTCTTTTCCAAATTGAGAAGACTAGAAAACTTCATATTAGGACTGTATGACTCTAATTTTGTTGCCATGGTGGATTCCCTGTGTTTTTTGCAGGATCATTTGGCTGCAGCTCGTGATCCAAAGAGGGTGATTTGAGTGGTTATAGCTCAAAGCAACCCAGAGTATGCTGCTTATAAGATAACTATGCACAATTTGAAGCAGGAATTTAATCTGTAAAGGTTCTTTGAAGCAAGTGATATCAATGTGAAAAAACCAAATATTTTTTTCCAATAATGATTATTCTGCATGTGTTAGAAAACAGTGTATCATTCAGAATTAGCTTTACTTGATGAACAGAAGTTTTGGTCTCCAGTGTGGAAGTGGAGTTTGCAAAGGTTTAGGGGAGCGTAACATATTGTGGTTACTGAGATGAGGATAATTATTGGATGACGTTTGCTGTTTGGACTTTTGTGCAAGCCTTAAATTTTCAGATTTTGCAACTCTGCACTTCATTACCCCCCTCTCCCTCTCCCTCTCCCTCTCCCTCATACTGTTCTTGTAGCAAAGTAGAGGTGAAAATAGCATGGGCTAGCTAGTTTTCGGGTTGGTANTTTATTGTAGTGGGGTAATTTCAGAGTTGCTCTTGTGAAATGTCAAACACTCGTGATAATGTTAAATGCGAGATTTGATAAAAAACAAGTTTCTTTCAAACAATTGATTAGGAGCCTCATCGTAACACAACATGAATGTGGATGTGTAGATATCATTAAACCAATGCGATTTTTGTAGAGATTTGAGTATAGACGATTTATATTTTTGATTAGAGACATACCAGCAATAGTGTAGTTAGAAGGTGGCATAAAGTAATTACTATACTGCGAAATCTGAGAACATCTTCTCTCTGCAATTTCCTCATCCCCATTCCCCAAGTTACTAAGCTAGCGTTTGGCCATAGATTCTCAAATTTGTTTTGAAAAATCTGATTTGGGTGAAGTTTAATTTGAAAATGGAAATGTGTTTGGACATAAGTTTTCAAAACATATTTCACTTTTTTTTTTTTTGAAAAAACATGAAACACGACTTATACCCACAAGTTCTAAAAACTATCACAAATACCCAATATAACCTTTATCAATAACATTCATTATATTATCGCAAACCATAATCTTGAACATAAATAAATTTGGTACAAAATTATCACTTTTAAAATGAACTACATAATGCACTATCAGATGATCGAGAAGACGAAGCA
>NW_017689360.1:0-1210 GCF_001879085.1 Nicotiana attenuata
CTAATTCGTGATTATGAGTTGTTTCAAATGAAGGAAGATGAATCCATTGAAGACATATTTGGACGATTTAGCAAAATAGCTGGAGATCTAAAATCCTTTGGAAGACCATATTCAAGTGGTGAACAAGTCAGAAAGATTCTAAGAAGTTTACCCACTTTATGGCAATCGAAAGTTGTTGCTCTTGAATACGGAGATCTTGACAAACTATCATATGATGAACTTCGTGGAGACCTTATAGCCTTTGAGAAAACCCATCTCAAAAATCATGAACATGAAGAGAAGAAAAAGAGTGTTGTTTCTAAATCAACTATTGCCGAGTCTGAAAGTGAAGCTGAAGAAAAAGGAGACAAACATCAAGATGATATTGCATTATTTTCTAGAGTTGTCTCTAACACGACGCGAAGAAGAAAGAAAAATGGAAGAGTCAAATCAAGTTCTAGAAAAGTTAATGAAATAAGTGAGCAGAAAAACAATGATAGAAAGTGCTACAAATGCGGAAATTATGGTCACATCCAAGCCAACTGTCCAGAACTAAAAAGGAAACTATCCAAGGGCAATCGAAAGAGAAAATCTTCCAGCGTATGAAGTGATGAATATATGCCAGATAAAAACCATAGTGGAGTTGCCGACCTTTGTTTCATGGCACGAAGTGAGACAAGTGAGAAAAGAAAATCTTTTGGTGTCTGGAGTGATGAAGATATATCAGACATCGATCATGAGGAATCTACAAGAAACTGTTTCATGGCCCCAAGTGAAACAAGTGAGATAAGATCTCATGACTGTGATAAATGTAATGAACTTCAAAGTATCATAGAACATGCTTTAGAAGATATGAGAAAAATTCTTGATGAGCTCATGAAGACTAAACGGGAGAAGAAAAACTACTTGAAGAATATAACAAGTTGAAAAAGAAAAGGAAGGGTGGGATATTCTACTCGAAGAATATCAGGTTGAAAATGACTTACTTCAAGAAGAAAATGTGGAACTTCGCAAACAAATGAATAGTTTGCACATATCTTCCCGTCACCATTTTGATCGGCCGAACAAGCGGGCTCATTTTCTTAGTAACTCCAAGTTGACTGACAAGGGATCTAATAGTAGACGCCCTACTTCAAACAAGTCGACTCAGGAAAGCTTCAAGTCGACTAAGGCACCTGCTGGTAAATACTCTACTTCTTTTGTTACATGTCACTACTGTGGTAATTTTGGA
>NW_017689360.1:4371-5852 GCF_001879085.1 Nicotiana attenuata
AGGCATCGAGGTAAGTGTTTGGTCTAACCTTAGCTTGAGGGATTAGGAGTCGTGTCTTATTTGCTATGTGTTAATTGTTGAGTACGACGTATAGTCATAGTGACGAGTATCTATACGTTGGTGTCAAGCATGCCCGCGAGTCTTATACTATGATTAATGTGACTCCGTTTTGTATTGTTCATGCCTTATGTGATGATTTCTATTGTTGAACAAGGTTTGTGGAAGTAATATTGGTAATTAAACATTGAAGAGCGTTGGCTCAAGTTGTAAAATAATTTGTAGAAGTATTATTGGAAATTAAGCATTATAGAGCATTGTCTCAAGTTGTGAATTGAGTTGTGAAGTAAATGTAAAAAAGAGAAGAGGATTATGATACTGTCTCCCTTGCCGGGATGTTGTTGCTTTTAATGTTATCTCCCTTGCCGGGATGTTATTGCTTTTGATATTGTTTCCCTTGCCGGGATATGACTGTTGTACTATTATTCCCTTGCCGGAATTTTATTGTGATTTTATTGATTACCTTGCCCTTATTGTTTTGTGATTGTTTTTTGGGTAAGGAAGAGTGTTAAAGCACGAAGGGTGATGCCGTGTATGATATTTGTGAGAGAGTGTTAATGCACGAAGGGTGATACCGTGCCGCACGATGTACAATTCTGTGCCTTTATATGAGTGATAATGCACGAAGGATCATTCCGTGCCATGATTATGTGAGGTAAAAGCACGAAGGGTGATGCCGTGCCGATTATATTGATTCTTTGGTGAGGACAAGAGTAAAAGCACGAAGGGTGATGTCGTGCACTTGTCCTTGATTTTTCCTGATTCTTGCTGATAATTGAGTTATGGTGTTCTTTACGTTTATTTATTGATTTTCTGTTGTTACTTGATTTTATTGTGATGTTATTAATTTCCTTGCCCAAATTGCTTTGTGATTGATGCTATGCTGAGGAAGAGTGTAAAGCACGAAGGATGATGCCGTGCATGATATTTGTGAGAGAATGTTAAAGCACGAAGGGTGATGCCGTACCGATTATATTGATCTTATGGTGAGGACGAGAGTAAAAGCACGAAGGGTGATGCCGTGCACTTGTCTTTGATTTTCTGATTTTTTATTGATAACTGAGTTATGGTTTCTCTACATTCAACTGTTGGTTTTCTGTTGATATAAGCGGAGAAGAATTTGAGCAAATATCAAGTTGTAGCACAACCAAATAAATGTGGGATACCAGTAAAGTAAAAGAGACAAGGATAAACCGTCTAATTCGTGATTATGAGTTGTTTCAAATGAAGGAAGATGAATCCATTGAAGACATATTTGGACGATTTAGCAAAATAGCTGGAGATCTAAAATCCTTTGGAAGACCATATTCAAGTGGTGAACAAGTCAGAAAGATTCTAAGAAGTTTACCCACTTTATGGCAATCGAAAGTTGTTGCTCTTGAATACGGAGATCTTAGACAAACTATCATATGATGAACTTCGTG
>NW_017689361.1:0-787 GCF_001879085.1 Nicotiana attenuata
ACGTTTTCCGATTATTTAAGAAAACACTTCCTTTCTCCGAAAATCCACCGCTTCTCTGAAAGCACATTTGTAGTTGTGTCGTATACCGCTCCTTAAACAGAAACAATGACAAAACCTAAACGGGATAATAATCCGAAGGCTCGTAATAGTAAACCATCTGAGGCGCCGCCTTCCCCTAGCGGCGATAAGGGAGAGAGAGAGGAGGATCTCACCCCTCTCACTGTGGATAATGTTCTACCGAAGCAACTCCTTATCAGGAGAGACTTCCAACGGGACTCTCCTGAGCAACCTTGGGAGAAATCCGAGTTAACGCAAGATGATTTGGATAATTTTCGTACGTCGTTTGATATACCCGCTCATGTGGAGATGGTTTTGGCGGGAGCAGATTTCGTGAACGCACACAGACCGGGGTATTGTGCGTTTTACGAATATCCTTTTTTAATCGGCTATGGCCTTCCCATTTTTCCATTGGCGGAAGAGCTCTGCCGTTTTTACAACATGTGTCCCACCCAAAATTGTTTGGCTCAAAAGATTCTAATTACTTTTGTAAGTGAAAACAACCAAAATAAATCAAGGGTAAATCGTAATCGAATATACTGAGACCTAGAAATATGTATTATGCTTGTTATTGCTTCAACAACTTGAATATTCGAGAGATAAAGGAGTGCTTGTTTAGAGAGAGAGAGAGAGAGAAAGAGTTTGTATTCAAAGATCCGATCCTTTACAACTAGTTGGATCCTCCTTTATATAACAGGTGAACTCCCTTAGAAACAATAAAATAATGCAG
>NW_017689361.1:4238-5852 GCF_001879085.1 Nicotiana attenuata
TTCAATGCCGCCTAACCCTATAAATAGGGAAAGGGTTTAACTTAAACCAGTTTTAGATCATCTGCAAACGTTTTCCGATTATTTAAGAAAACTCTTCCTTTCTCCGAAAATCCACCGCTTCTCTGAAAGCACATTTGTAGTTGTGTCGTATACCGCTCCTTAAACGGAAACAATGACAAAAACTAAACGGGATAATAATCCGAAGGCTCGTAATAGTAAACCATCTGAGGCGCCGCCTCCCCCTAGCGGCGATAAGGGAGAGAGAGAGGAGGATCTCACCCCTCTCACTGTGGATAATGTTCTACCGAAGCAACTCCTTATCAGGAGGGACTTCCAACGGGACTCTCCTGAGCAACCTTGGGAGAAATCTGCGTTAACGCAAGATGATTTGGATAATTTTCGTACGTCGTTTGATATACCCGCTCACGTGGAGATGGTTTTGGCGGGAGCAGATTTCGTGAACGCACACAGACCGGGGTACTGTGCATTTTACGAATATCCTTTTTTAATCGGCTATGACCTTCCCATTTTTCCAATCACGGAAGAGCTCTGCCGTTTTTACAACATGTGTCCCACCCAAAATTGTTTGGCTCAAAAGATTCTAATTACTTTTGTAAGTGAAAACAACCAAAATAAATCAAGGGTAAATCGTAATCGAATATACTGAGACCTAGAAATATGTATTATGCTTGTTATTGCTTCAACAACTTGAATATTCGAGAGATAAAGGAGTGCTTGTTTAGAGAGAGAGAGAGAGAGAAAGAGTTTGTTATTCAAAGATCCGATCCTTTACAACATTGGGATCCTCCTTTATATAACAGGTGAACTCCCTTGAAACAATAAAATAATGCAGAGATAGGTCACGTGCTTTTGAGGAGACGACGAGACCTAAAGGCACGTTTCACCCCGACGTTCTTAGGTCGTACCCTCGTTTCGACTATTGCTTAGTCGCGGGTCATTGCTACCGTAGTGGGCAGAATTTGACCCCATACAGTTAGTCCCTCCGTTCGTCGGTGACGTAACAAAGTGCGTCTCCGATGGACGGAACCATGAACCTTGTTCTGGGAGAATTTGACCATGTTCGGGGACGACGACGTAGAGGGGTGATCATTTGAATCTGTTGATATATTGGCGCGCAATCCCTTCCCTAAAATGACGTCATCATATGCAAGCGTCATCATTACGCGTATTCCCGAGGAAGTACAAAAGGTGTTCTGATGCTCGGTTTCCCGCGCCTGTTTGGGCCTTGCCTCTTCGATTTCAACGCCGCCTAACCCTATAAATAGGGAAAGGGTTTAACTTAAACCAGTTTTAGATCATCTGCAAACGTTTTCCGATTATTTAAGAAAACTCTTCCTTTCTCCGAAAATCCACCGCTTCTCTGAAAGCACATTTGTAGTTGTGTCGTATACCGCTCCTTAAACAGAAACAATGACAAAACCTAAACGGGATAATAATACGAAGGCTCGTAATAGTAAACCATCTGAGGCGCCGCCTTCCCCTAGCGGCGATAAGGGAGAGAGAGAGGAGGATCTCACCCCTCTCACTGTGGATAATGTTCTACCGAAGCAACTCCTTATCAGGAGAGACTTCCAACGGGACTCTCCTGAGCAA